>NC_081351.1:24541643-24555673 GCF_029784015.1 Lycium ferocissimum | reverse complement strand
AGCATAAAATAATCTAAGAGTAAATAATGAGCAAAATTAACACAATCCAAAAATGTTTTCCCATTAAGTGAATAAAATCACTCCTTTGTACTTCATTGCCTCTTCCTCTTTGCAAACCACACAGGAAAAAATAAATAAGTGAATTTAAAGTCTAAAGCAGGTTATGGTTCCTATGGGCACATAGTGGAAAGCACTAAAGAAGAATAAAGAGTTATCTTCCGCATCTTTCTTTTTGTTTTTTGCTTACTTTAAATCTTTTTATTTCCTTTTTTCTTTTGGGCAAAACTTTGAAATTATTTAATCCAAAAAAAAATATCTAAAAGAATAATTTATGAAAATAACCACATGTATTGATACATACTACAGAAAAGTAAGAAAAGAAGATATTACGTTTTCAGGTCCCCATTTTATTGATTTGTGTATTCTAATATTATATTTTATTAATGCTTTGAAAGTGATACTGGGGACAAATTTGGTAAGATACAGAAATAACACTTAGAGATATATATAAAATCATTAGAAAAACACACTTCACTCCAAAACATTTGAACTTACTGAAATTTCCTTGTTGAAGTTATAGAGATAGAAAGATCACTTTCTTTTTTTAACTAAATTTCAGTGCAGTGTTGAACAGCAGTTGATTTGTTTTATTATATATAGATGTTACTTAGAAATCGAAATTAAATTCTATGTTTGGACCATTATAGAAAGAAAAATAGTGAAAATTGAAATTTATACTCGTTTGGCCATGAGAATTTTTCACTTTTTTTGAAAAATTTCTTTAACTCCAACTTCAAAATTCTAAATAAAGTGAAAAATATTTGATTTTCATGATCATACGCCTGCCGCCTGCGTAAATATCTCTACCCCATTGATCAAAAGAAAGCTACACTAAAGTGTCCAAGCGGAGGGCTTCTAACCAACTTTGTCTTGGTCTCTGCGCTCTAATTTATACAACTGACACTTCTTTGCTGCTTTCATATCTTTAGTCAAGATTCACGATGTTCCCCCCTCCTTAAAAGCTATCAATATTTTATTCTTGAGAAAAATGAAAAAGAAAAAAACTAACTACAATAGTTAATATAAGTTTTCTGAGAAGAAAAGTTGATGTTTACTTCACTTGAAGGTCACCATATTTCCTCGAATTTCTTCTATGAAACAGGTAAAGCCTCCATTTACTATGAGCTTTCAAGAACCTCTACTCTGCCTTTGGATACTAATTTTACTACAAGTTCAATGCAGAGATGGTTGTATTTATACTTTATGCAGTTATGCGTCTGATTATACAACTAAATGCAAAATCATTGCAACATTCATTAATATTTATGATTATTTTTATTTTTTATTTTGGCATGATTATCTAACTCTTTTGGACCGAAATTTCCTCAACTTGGAAGCAAAATTGAAAGCATTGCTCTGAGGAATAATAAGTTCACTGCAAGCATTCCAGAGAAAGTTCAGTCCTATTATCAGCTTGAACATTTTGATATTTCTTCCAACAACTTTGTGGGGCCATTTCCTCCATCGTTAATATCTTTGTCATCCATCACATATCTGAATGTTGCAGGAAACAAGTTAACGGGAATGCTTTTTGAAGATAATCCATGCAACACTGCATTAGATTTTGTTGATCTGTCTGCTAATCTGTTGACAGGAACATCACCTAGTTGCCTTCTGTCTAGTTCTAGGAACAGGATTGTGCATTTTTCCAATAACTGCTTAGCCACCGGAGATGGTACTCAACATCCATTGTCTTTTTGCCGGAATGAGGCTTTGGCTGTTGGTGTCTTACCTCATCATCAAAGACAAAAACCTTCTTCTAAATTGATTCTTGCCTTGATCATATGTGGTAGCATCACTGGTGGAGTCATACTAGTATGCCTCACCATCTTCATTGTCAAATCTTTTCTTGCAAAGAAGGCTGCCCAGAAAACCCCAACCAGATTCATTTCAGAAGATGCATCATCTTCATATACCTCCAAGTTATTCACAGATGCAAGTAAGGTTCCTCTCTTCTTTCTCTATTTCTCTCTGCCCATCTTCTTTGTATTTCTTATACTTCGAAGAAAAAATATTCCTTGTTTCTACTTCCAAGATCAAACAGTGAATTGTCCTAGGCCTTCACATTCTTTACGAGAAACACACAGAAAAGTTGGAAGGTAAACTATTCTCATATTTAGCTAATATCACATGAGTAATGAGGATTTAGCCAATATGTTGACTAGACAACCCAATTTCTGAATGTTGCAGTCATTAAGTTTTAAAGTTTACAGTCTAGAAGAGATTCTGAAACATAGACCCCCCTTTGAAGTGCAGGGAAATTATATTTGCCCTCGCTTCCTTTAATTCCCAAGTATAACAAACTTGATACCTTTGTATTTCTTGTATTAGGATACATTACTCAAGCAATGAAGCTAGGAGCACTTAGTCTTCCATCTTATAGAACCTTCTCTCTAGAAGAACTTGAGGTGGCTACGAACAACTTTGATACAGCAACTTTTATGGACGAAATTTCTAATGGCCAGGTATGGTATATGAACTTTCCATTCTTTTTCCTGCTATAGTATTGAGGTCTTTTGAGTGTTATACTAGAGAGGTGGTGTGGACTTGTAGAATTACTGTCATTCTTTGTCGTTTTGGCACAAAAGGATGAGTTTGGTTCTTGATGTTTGTGATTGTGACCCCATCATATTGCTCTAGAATTTTCGACTCATTCAGCTAATACCTTTGTCCTCTTCTAAAATATCTCTTCTCACTCAATTGCTGAGCTAGTTTCCAACTATTGCAATTTGTCTAGATGTACCCACCGTGTAAAATGTTATGGCATATGAATATGAGTATTCTGTCTGGATCATTCAAGTTACACTAAAACCAACTAGAATTCTATGTATGCTTACCCCTAGCTGAAGCTTACACCTGAGCTGCTATCCCACAGCTTGCGAAAACCCACTAATATTACCAGCTGTTGTCGAGGACTTGGGCTCACAAACTTTTTCTGTCTTGGATTCAGATGTACAGAGGCCAGATGAGGGATGGTTCATATGTTACCATTAGATGCCTGAAAATGAAAAGAAGCACCACTACTCAAAATTTTATGCATCACATAGAGTTGATATCCAAGTTCAGACACCAGCATTTGGTCAGTTCTCTTGGACACTGCTTTGAGTGTTACTTGGATGATTCAAGTGTTAGCAGAATATTTCTCGTCTTTGAATACGTACCTAATGGGACCCTAAGGAGCTGGATTTCTGGTAATTACTTGACACGCATCTACCCCTTTTCTATTGTTGGATGTAAATATGCTTTAGTAGGAATATGAGGTTCTCTGTTGCTTATTTGCAGATAAACATGCTAGACGGAAACTAACTTGGACGCAACGTATAGCAGCTGCTACAGGGGTAGCAAAGGGCCTACAATTCTTGCATAATGGAATTATCCCTGGGCTTTTTTCAAATAATTTGAAGATAACAGATATCTTGCTGGATCAGAACCTTGTTGCAAAAATTGGCAGCTACAATTTACCTATTCTGTCTGAGAATGTTGGAAAGGTGTGACAACCAACTCACCAAAGTTTATGTCATTCTTCCATTCACACTAACAAAAGAAGTTAATATATACTGTGCATATTTGCAGGAATACTATCAAACTTTTCCCGTTCGTTATAACCAGAGGTGTGTACAATTACCTGTCTAATTGGAGCATTATAGTATAAACAACATTCTCCTTATTTTTGTTGTTTTCTCTTCTAATATACTCAATGGAACTGATTTCAGTTCTGGTTCAATTTTTCACATGAACCTCTAAGGAAGAATACTTTATGCACATAACGTCATAAATCAAACCATAGTAACCTAATAGCTGAAGCCGTTAATTTTGAAATCATAGTGTTTCGACAAAAAGCTTTAGCTGGTCAATTAATTTGATCACAAAGCTTACCACTTTGAAATCAAACTTTGACATTTTATAACTTAATTATTACTGTACTTAGTACCTTAACTTAGTAATGTAAATATTTACATGCATTTTCACTAAAATTCAGACATTATTGTACTATTGAATCTGAAGCATGGACATACTTACAGTTGGTTTTATTCTTACCTACACTGATTTATAGGGAAAAATATGATGAGAAGTTGGATGTGTATGACTTTGGAGTTATACTGTTGGAAATCATTACGGGGACGCAGATAAATACCAAAAGTGATGTCCTAGTTCTACAAAATCAGGTATCATACACACGTATCATCTGCCTCTTTTTTATTTCACAGCTTCAGTTTGAACTACCAAAGAGGTGCAACCTAGTGAAGTATATTTCTTGATCGGATATGAAAAAATAAAGGTGGAATACATTGACATTCTCTTAAACTTGTCAGTATATTTTACTTAGACACTTAAACTACGGCCTGTTCCAATTTAGCATCTGAACATATGATAAAATGTTCCGATTAGACACTTCCAACTCAAATATTGGAAAAGTTTTTGCAGGTGTTGCCAAGCACCTATTACGATTTACGTAGATAAGTTCACCATATAAAATATATCACCTTCTTTAATTATATACATCAACCTCAATTGGAAAATGTCTGAGGTTTTATTGAGGTTAATGTATATAATTAAGGGATGCGTATAATTATACAGCTTATTGAGGCGGCACATTTTCCATGTAAAGCAACCGAACTTTCAATTGTATGTAGTGATAAAACATTAACTGAACTAGTAGACATATACTTTATGTCTTACGTTGTTTGACCTTTTCACGGCATTATAAGTAAATATTCTCCAGTCCCTCATAGTTATTCTTGCTTTTTTTAAATGAACTGTTTTTTAAAAAAGAGCAATGTTGAAAGAACTGGAGGGATCTCATTCTTATTTTATTTTAGTGGTTTGGTAAGGACTTGTAAACTGGAAGCCTGCAAGATGGTTTGTCAACTTGAGAATTTGAGGCTATAGTAGGAGTAGTAAATGAATAAAACACTACCTTTGCGTAGCTCTGTGAAACACGGAGTGAATTCGCTCGGGAAGTCTGCATCACAAATGGAAAAACTTCAGATTGAGCTGTGAGCATTTGAATACTGCAATACGATGCACATCCAGAAAACTACAGGGGATAAAATTCACAAATAAATATCTATCAAAACTTAAATAAGAAGAATGTAGATAGTTATTGGGGCCTATTCATTCTGAGGTGATAGTAATGCAAATAACTCATCTTTAGGGTCCTGGCTCGTTGAAAACTATGGTTTCCTAAACTAATATCCATTAATTTCCTCTTGTTATTTGATGTACTAGTTGCAAGTAAGCATAATGGGCAATGAAGCATCAAGAAAGAATGTGGTCGATGGAGCAATAAGAAGTTCATGCTCGGGTGAATCATTGAAGACAATGATAGAGATGTGCTGCAGGTGTTTGTACGAAGATCCGGTGGACAGGCCTTCGATGGAGGATGTGCTATGGAATTTGCAGTTTGCAGCTCAAGTTCAGGATGATTCTGATGTCTCTCCAATTTCACCTCTACAACCTTCAGGCCAACTCGTCATTCAATAGAAACCATGTCAATTTTTTGAAAAACTGCTTTACCAAATAAAAAAATAAATTAATAGATTTTCCTACCAAACGCACTCTATATATTTTTTTGTGTGCCCATTCAAGGGTGGTTCTCAGAATCTTTCCAAGTACTTGTAACTAAACATCCTTGACTGTATTTGGACTCGAGTAGCCCATTGAATTACAAAGTAGCTTGGCATTTGGACAATATTTTGTTGAAGTTTTAAAAAGAAATATTTGAAGTCGAAGAACAGTAAGTTGAAATTGCTCTACATGTGCGCTTTCGTCAAATTAATTATGTGAAGACTTGCATTAAAACTAGGTCGATAGCAATAGGAGTAGAGCTCTTCACTTCCCTTTATTCTCCAACAATAATGTCATGATTCACATATATTCTAAGTATAAAGTAGTAGAAATATAAATAATAACTATGAAGTTGGCTGGGGTCGATATCGGGTACACGAGGAAGGAGTATTGACTAACTTTTGAAGGAACGGTAGAGATTAAATTTGCATTAATGAATAGCAAGGGCCAGGATTTAGCCAAAGTTGTTATAACTTCCACGAGAGGAGAGAGAAAGGGCATTGAGCAAAAATCAGGTTTCTTCCTCATTTCTCTTCTTTTCTCTCGATTTCTTCCTTCTTCTTGTTCTAATCTCTTCTTCTTCTTCTTCAATTCTGCAGATTCTCGTGGCTATGGCGTATCACATCTATCCAGTGACTTAGTTTTATTCATCAATTCTAGATCTATTGTTTGAGTTCCATTTTACAAGTTTTTCATATATAAAGAAAATTATCCCAAAAAAATACTTGTTGTTTCAATTCTGTTGATTATTGTTCAAAATTAGATCGAGATCATTACATTTGGTATCAGAGCAGTTGATTCTATGGCTTGTGGGTTGAGAAAAAAAATGGCAGAAGGAACTCGTTTGCAGACCATGGATGCGAAATTGACTCAACATGAAGAAATTCTCACCGGGTTGACTGCAGGTCAACAAACCTTGCAACAAACTCAGAGAGGCATTCAAAGAACTCTAGAACTGATTCAGGATCGACTGACTACACTGGAAAGGAGGCCTGCTCCAGTTCCAGATGTCGAGTACGATGGAACTGGATGTTGTGTATGCAACATCGATTGCGAGTGCAACATATGTATCAGAAATGAAAGTTTGAATTGCGATGAATGTTGTGTATAAAGCATTGATTGCGAGTGCGACATTTGTATCGAAAATGATGCTACATCTCCAAAAAATGAAGGTCTGAACTGTGATGAAACTGAGATAAATCGACCTTCCGACTTTCACGTACTTGACGATCCACAGGTTGAACTCGATTCTCTTGTCCTCGGGTGTACTCGAGAGCTTGATTTGCCTAGTATCTACTTTAATAAATGGCAGGAATGTGGGGAATTTAAGACAACTAGAGTTGCTTCCTACTTGTTTGATAAAATGTTTGAAAGGGGTCATGTCCAAGTAGTACATGTATTCATAAGAATTAAGAGCGATTTCTCTCTTACTTTAGTTGGAAATGGACTGATTGTTCCTATATGGGATCCAGGGATAGGTTTGAAAACCGTGAAGTTAGTTGGTCACACAAATAATGTTCGAGAATTATCGATGGATATTACTAACATGTTTTATTTGCATAAATTTTTTGATAACATCAGCGGAGTGTGGGATATTGGATGGCAGTGGTTTATGCATCCTTCTATTGTGCATATTGATTCTATCTGTTCATATGCTATCATGCCAACGTATAGCTCTGTTTACAGTGGTAAAGGGTACCTCTCTACTTTCCACACTCTTGAAGACCTCAAGGTAGAATTCGATTCTTTTGTTCTTGTTGGTATTAGAGAGCATTACATGCCTGGGAGTAATAGAGTATGTGGAAATAGTATGATATCTGGAAATGTGATTCTTCCAGGTATTTTGCTTTATGTTTCGTATGAAACTGGCATAAATTTGCTTCGTCCAACCTGTAGGGAGTCTATGTGCCCTTGCATCAACGTCCATTTGATCCTGGTCCAAATGTGCTTACGAGCACCTCTAGTAACTCGCTTCTTAGTGTTTACTTTCAAAATAAAGAGAAGCACTATGCAATCACATTGTTTGAAACAACACCTCACAAAATTGTTGTTTCCTGTAAAGTGATTATTTCCTGCTATACTAGAGATTTATGGTGTCATGAAGTTGTGAATGTATTATCTGGTTATTTGGGGGGAATCCACACCAAAACAACTGAGATTCTAATGAATTGGCGGAATATGGATAATGAGTGGCATAATTATGGAGTAAAATTTGAAGAATCAACTTTTGGGTACCATTACAATCCTTGTTTAGTTGGTTGCTCAAGAGTAAGGTGTTATAGTCAATCACATGAAGATTTTGATTTGTGTAGTGAGTGCTTCAATAGTAGCAAATTCAAAGTTGACATGTTTTGTCCAGAATTCATTTTTGTTGAACTTGTTGAGGAAGAACAAACAACAAATGATTCATGGAAAGTGCCTAGAGAATGCACCACTGCTACCACTGTTGATGGCGGCATATATTTTGAGATTGCACCAATATTGGAATCATTCCTTGATGTTGTTTATGGATCTCCTATAAATGAATATAGTATCAATGAAGAAAATTCTACACTAGTGGGTGTTATTGAAATTAATATTGCATCATATGTTCATGGAACCTCCAAATTTCACAAGCTAGAAGATGGTTTCCGGAGGAATGATGAATTCATGACAGACTTGAAATGGAGCATGGCCTTGAAGGAATCAAGATTTATTTGGGAAATTAACCACTTCCTGGAGGAGATTAAGATTTCAGAAGTAGAGCATTATTCAAACCAGCAAAATTTAGATCCTACCATAAAGATAGTGACAAAAGAGTTAATTGTGTCATTAAGGTGGACATCTGAGTCATTTCTGCAGCATGATGCGCAAGCACTCCATCGTTGTCTTTGTGAAAGGGTTGGAAAACTTATGAGGGTGGAGTTTTCACAAATTCCATATGATCCTGGTGGTAGCGTTCTTAAATATTATACTCTTGTGGAAAAGGTTGCTGGCCGACTTGTTTCCAAGCTATGTCAACTGTCATCGTTATTTGATTTTATCCTCACCGTTACAATGTGTTCTGCAGCTCTTAACTGCTATGGTAAACTTGAAGATGGCAAAGTTACATGGATACAAGAAATCAAAGAGAGTTGCTAGAGAATTGATCAACCAAAAGTGAAGTTGATTTAGGGATATTCAGTATAAAGACATCATTCTTCCCTATTTGGAGTCGAGCATATGGAAACAAATTCAGCTCTACGGATGTTCACCCAATTGTTATTCCTTTATTGGTTGAAAAGCTATATTTGGCCGGTATTATAATGACTTTTGTACTTAAAGAATTGTTGACAATGGAAGGTTACAACGGTCTTGTTAGAGCCATTTAAGCAATTATTCAATTGGAGAAAAGCTTTATGTTGGCCTACACAACTGTGGAGTACTCGATATTAACCAATGGTTATAAGGAGGTCATGTGCTTAGTTGGGCTGATGAAAGCTCTTGAAAATGTTGAAGTGGCAAAATGTCAACTTGGCATGGTCCCTTCATTCCATCAGATCGAGTCCATAGTTCATATATTCCATTCAATTCCAAAAAAATGCAATCAGATATGAGGGAAAATAGAAGGCAGCCATGTTTGACTGTTATGCCAACTGCTCCATATATTTTGTTTCCATTTGATCCAGGAGGCTCCTTCGTAAAAAGGTACTACTACCTGACTTGTTCTTGATCACCTTTGATGTTTCTAACACCAAATGCTTATAGAGTTGAGATGGAAGGTATATTTTCATATCAACAACTGGTGGATTTTCATGTTGAGATAACCTTAAAGGAGCAGTGCAAAGCTTTTGGATGGGACACATTCTATCAATTCTCCTTGCTACAAGATATCACCAGAGATCATTGACCTTTGCGTGCTAAGCTTGGAGAACATTTTCTGACATTTCCTTTTGATTCGGGTGGCTCCAGTTATTCATTTACCATCCTTGAGGACAAGGATGTTTTCAAGGGGAAGGGTATGCCATGATTCACATATATTCTAAGTATAAAGTAGTAGAAGGAGTAGAAATATAAATAATAACTATGAAGTTGGCTGGGGTCGATATCGGGTACACGAGGAAGGAGTATTGACTAACTTTTGAAGAAACGGTAGAGATTAAATTTGCATTAATGAATAGCAAGGGCCAGGATTCAACCAAAGTTGTTATAACTTCCACGAAAGGAGAGAGAAAGGGCATTGAGCAAAAATCAGGTTTCTTTCTCATTTCTCTTCTTCTCTCTCGATTTCTTCCTTCTTCTTCTTCTTCTTCTGCTTCTTCTTCTTCTTCTTCTTCTTCAAATCTTCTTCTTCTTCTTCTTCTTCAAATCTTCTTCTTCTTCTTCAAATCTTCTTCAAATCTTCAATTCTTCTTCTTCTTCAAATCTTCTTCTTCTTCTTCTTCTTCTTCTTCTTCTTCTTCTTCTTCTTCTTCTTCTTCTCTTCTTCTTCTTCTTCTTCTTCTTCTTCTTCTTCTTCTTCTTCTTCTTCTTCTTCTTCTTCTTCAAATATTCTTCAATTCTTCAAATCTTCTTCTTCTTCTTCAATTCGTCAAATCTTCTTCTTCTTCTTCAATTCTTCAAATCTTCTTCTCCTTCTTCTTCTTCAATTCTTCAGATTCTCGTGGCTATGGCGTATCACATCTATCCAGCAGCTTAGTTTTATTCATCAATTCTAGATCTATTGTTTGAGTTCCATTTTACAAGTTTTTCATATATAAAGAAAATTGTCCCAAAAAAATACTTCTTGTTTCAAGTCTGTTGATTATTGTTCAAAATTAGATCGAGATCATTACAAATAACTTAGAATGATATGTTTGCATCTTCAATTTTGTTTCTTCTATCTCAGCAATGCCTTCTACCCTTTCCCAAAAATTTCTACTAAATTCTTTTTCCCCTCTTTTGTATAGTAGACGTCTGCAGAGTTACTTTACTAGTTTCAACCCCCCCCCCCCCCCCCCTCAAACAAACCAAAAAAAAAAAAAGAATCATAAGCTCCATAAAGGAAGCAAAGCGATACGATAGATGGTGTCTGTTGAGTCCCACATCGACTATTAAGGGATGGGAATCTCTTGGCAATCCTCCCCCAAGAGCTAGTTTGTGGAGTTGAATCAAGCCCAAGATCTATTTACTATGGTATTAATGCAGGATTCATACCACTTCTTATTTCTTGATGTTGGCTCTCATATTATATTATCTACGCTCCAAATGTCTAGCTCTAGGTGTGAGATAGGTTGTGAAAGAGTCTCACACCGGTCATTCAAGGGATGGGTGGACTCTTTAAAATGGTTTGGACAATCCTCTCCTCAAGAGCTAGCTTTTGGTTTGAGTTAGACCCAAAATACATTTCTTTAAATAATATCAAAGTCAGACCCATTTCAATTCATTTCCCGATGTTGGGCCCCTTGTCTTATATTATTCAAGCTCCAGATGCCCGGTTTAGGGCTTATGAGGGGGTGTTGAGTCCCACATGAGCCATTAAGGTATGGGAAGACTCTCTTATATTGTATTGGGAAATCCTTCACCAAGAGTTTCTTTTGGGTTGAGTTAGACCCAAAGTTCATTTATCAGTGTCCCCCTCGTGACTCTTTCTTAGTTATTGACCCAAAAGTATGTGCATATAGGAAATTTCTCAATGTTTTGTATAACTTTACCAATGGACCTATCTAAGGTTTCTTTTGGTAGTTTAAGAGGTAACTTGAGTTAAAAAATAATTGAGGAGCCAAAGTAATATGTGATGACGAGTTTTAAGAGCTTCAAAAATTTAAACAAAACAAGGGTTGTACTCCTCCTGTCCTCCACTAATACAGTGAAGTCTACCTGTACACGCTTGAGCAAGAAACATAGATTTAGTTAATGCTTCTGGTATGTTTTATGTTTGTATCTTTTATCGAAAAAAATTAAATGCTCGTAATTATTTATACACTGTATCTACCATACATAAATATACTTTTATAAAATTACCATTCATAGATACAATTTGTATTTTGTAGCAAATACCCTCCCTAAAAGCTAACTTTCCTCTTTTCCAGCGAATTCAACTTCTACTTCTTGTCCGACGAAATCAAAATGTATGTTCTCCAATGAATTTAGCTTCGGAGCCTTTTACCATTTGTTTCTCTCTCTCTCTCTCTCTCTCTCTCTCTCTCTCTCTCTCTCTCTCACGTGAAAAAGCAGCAAAAACTCCATTGTTGGGTCTCAAAGTTCAAGATCTATAATTTTGAAGAAAAAGAACTCCATGGAAGGGGTTGTTCACCACCTCTCCCCGTAAAAATAGCAGAAACTCTATTTGGTAGTCCAAAACTTGAAGAAGAAACTCCATTGGTAGCCATGGGAGAAAGCTTAGAAGTTTAAGTTCAAATTGCGGGTTTTCGAAATTGTTACTGGTTTTAAATGTGTGTTCTTTTACAAGATTGGGTATATCACGAGGAGTTCATATCTCGAATTTGAGGGATTTTGGTGCAACTTAAAAAAAAAAATCAATTATAGCCCTAAGGGGGCTGTTTTTATAAATTTCTATAAAAATAAGAGTACCAAACAAGCAAAAAATAAAATGCAGAGGTCTAAATTGTAAAAAAACTATTACATATGACCGAATTAGGAAACCTAATCCCTAATTCTACGATTTGATGTCCATCGCCTGGTTCCTCTTTGCTAAGTGACTAGTCGACGACTGCTTTTCTCCAATCAGCTGAAGCAATTCTTGACCTATTATCCTCCGATGTTGCAGATACGTATTTTCTTACTCTTCTCTTCACTCGATTCCTTTTTTGCGATGTCGCTCTGCAACTTTTGCTCATCTTTCTTTCCTTTTCGTTGGGATGTTTCCTCTTTACTGATTCTTGTTTGTTTCTTTGTTGTATATCAATTGGAGGTACTTGTACTTCAACCGCTTTTTTGAATCCCCTCTATCTGCTTGCGTGCCCGATTCGCCTCCATTGACACCTAATTTTTTATCTTCTATAATTTATTTTAATTACTCAGAGTCCTTGGATATTAAACAGAGTGAAATTTGTATTTTTAGAAGTCAAAGTGATTTTTATAAAATTATTCAGATGATATTTTACCATTTCATTTGGTAAAATAATTTCTATAATAGTACAAATCATTTGGAAATTAATTCACTTAATTTACATATTTTTCAACAACTATGATACATTTGCTAAATTTAACCAAGAGAAAAATAATTTACGAAAATAATTTATTTAATTGTTTAAATAGTTAAGTTGCCAATTAGCAAGTATCTCACTCTGTTTAATTCAAGAAATTTGATTAATTAAATGAATTAATCATTTTTACCCCTCAATTCACTCTTGCGTATTCAATTATTGGAATTTCATCATAGTTAATTGAGTGATTTAATTATGATTAATTCCATAAAAATGCTTGTTGTGTGGCTAAAGTGGCTACAATTGAAATAATCAATTGCTAGTTTAAGTATGATCAGCAATTGAAAGGTCAAGTCCATGGTTTAACTCAATTGAGGTCATTATTGCAAAAATAGCCTCTTAATAGTTTGATTAGCTTAAAAGGCCAAGTCCATTGGTTTGATTACTTAAGGTCATTTTTGGCAAATTTTACTTTAAGTTGGCCAATTGGACCAAATAAGGCCATAATTGGAGTAATCTAGTCTTAGATTAAAATAATTAAGGTCATATTTGCAAATTTGACCCCACTTGCATAATTAGCCGCGTTCGTTAAAGTTGTCTAATTGGTCAATTAATCATTTTTGACAATATTTGAGGGAGTTAAATTAATTTGCTTCCTTAATTACGGTCATTTGTCAAATCACATATATACACGAATATACATGTGAATAAATGTATATCACGTGTATATATACACACACACATATTATATATATAGTGGCCCATATGCTCTTCTTTTTAAGTCTGGCCGAGTCCAGGCCTAATAAGCCTGACTCGACCCAGAGACAAGTTTAAGGGAGAGGTAATACCCCTACTCTATTCAGTCTCAACACCAAACAACCACTAACATCTCTCTCTCTCTCTCTCTCTCTCTCTCTCTCTCTCTCTCTCGCAAAGGGTTAAACCCTCGCGCCCCCTCCATCACCCCTCTTATCTCTCCTCGTCATCATCGCCTTTTATGGCAAAATTTCAGGCGAGGTAAGCTTTTGCCAGATTTTTGTGACCATATGAGGCAAAACGTTTAATGCTTCCTCTGTTTTTCACCAAACACAACTCCAAACACGATATAGTTCTTTCCCTCTCTCTATTTCTTTTACTTTTTTTTTTTTTTTGTGTATTAACGGTCAAAAGCTCTGAAATTTCTTAATGGTTTTTGTTTGCACTTGTTTGAATATGTGAAATTTGACTGGTTCTTGATGAACCACGGGATTGACTCGTTTAAATCAAAGCGATTTTCGTGATATAATCAATCCCCCC
>NC_081351.1:24407197-24541543 GCF_029784015.1 Lycium ferocissimum | reverse complement strand
AAACGGAATAATTACCCTCCTAAATTTTTGGTGGAAGGAGAGTGTTTTTTCCCCTTTTTTGAGAGAGTGAGAAACATAAAAAATGGGAAAACTTAATTTTTTTTTTTCCCCGTATTTTTTTAAAAAATATGAAAAAAATTTTAAAGTTTTTAAAATTTTATTTTTTAAAAAAACGGGTTTTTTTCCACTTTTTTAAAAAAAAATTTAAATTTTTTTCCAAAATTTTATAAAAATTCAGTTTTTTTACATTTTGACAAGAAAAAACATTTTTTCCCGGGATTTTATTTGAAAAATAAAAGTATCCTAAGAAAATGAAATCATGAAAATAAAAATTTTTTTTAAGACTTTTTAAAAAAAATAATCAAATTTTCCATATTTTTAACAAATCCATTTTTCCATATTTTAAAAAAATTCATGTTTTCGTTTTTTTTTTTTTTTTTTTTTTTTTAAAAGGGTTTTAAAAAAAAAATCAAAATTTCAAATTTTCATTTTTAAAAAAAAAAAAAAAGGGTTTTTTAAAAATCATTTCTTAAAAAAAATTCATTTTTTTAATCCATTTTTTTCAGTTTTTTTTTTTTAAAAAAAAATATCAAATTTTAAATTTTTTTTTTTAAAAAAAGGGGTTTTAAAAAAATTTTTTTTTTTTTTAAAAGAAAATTAAATTTTTTGTTTTTTTTTTTTAAAATTGATACGTAAGCAAAAAAAAATTCAAAAACAAATAAATACACTTTAAAGAAGGAAGGTATGTACCCCCCATAGGAGAATGACATCAAGATTTATGTGGTAATTATTCCTGCTTTAAATAAGTTTAGGTGTAATAATGACCAAATAGTTTAACAAATTTACTTTCAATCAAATGACATTTGGATAAGTGAAACGTTTAGGAATCAGATATTTACAGGAAATCAATAGCAAAGTTAACGTCAGATTACTGGAGTACATTGTATTTTGTTAAAGCAACAGCTATTTAGCCATTATTTATATTTAATTGGATTCCAAATTAATAGCCAACTTAATTTTTGTTCACTTATCCTGCCAAATAATCCAAATTAATATTTGTGAATCGCGGAAACTAAGTTTACATACCTGAAGGCCGAGAATAATGAGCAGAATGTGAAAAGTTATTACAAATAATTAAGGGAAAGGGACACTATGTGTCCAATGGCCCAAAGTAATGCCACATTTGGCCAATATTTGGGCCTAATACCCTCAGGAGTCCGCTCGGCCCAAAATAATCCCAAAAAATGGCCGGTCGGCCCAAAATAATGCCAAGGCTGGCCGGCCCAACAGCCCAGGCTGCTACAGCATATATACATATGTTGGATTATATATACACTTTATATACAAGAATTATACATTTTATATACATATGCTGGAATTAATCATACATTTATTTTACATAAATTATACGTTAATTATACATTTATTATACACATATTATGCATAATTATGATATTTTTTTTACATATACATACATATTATATAACAATACATTATACATTTTTTATACGTATGGTACATATTATATATATATACAATATATAATGATATGATATTTTTTTACATATTACATATTATATACCACAATATACGGTTCTAAATACATTTTTTATGATGGTACATTTTCTATACAATATACACATGCTATTATATATATACTTTCTATACAAAAAATGATACATATTATATACAAAAATGACAAGAGGATACATATTATATATACAAAAATGATACATACCTTAGTTTATATTTTATATAGTTTCTATACATTACAGATAGGTACTGATACATATTTTATACATAAATGACACATATTATACATAAAAATCGCCTCTCAAACATTTTTGTATTTGGGTTTTTATTTGGAAATTATCTTATTTAAGTTTTGGCTAATGGATGGGATTAGTTTAGTGGGTATAATTTGGGTTTGGGAAAAATTGGGTTAAAGGGTGGGATTATTTATGGCCGACCGGCCATATATGTCCTTTTCCCAATAATTAAATAGTAGTCTGATACTTATTAAAGTAGTGTATAAAATCATTCAGTGTATGTTTATCATAACATTTTGGTTAAATACAGATATTAATTCAAGATTATTAATAACAAACAGAGCTAGAATAACAGCTTAATATTGAACACGCATAGAAAGAGGCTTAACAACATAATTAAGGCAATTACTCTTTATCAAAAGTTAAAATTGTAGAATTTTGGCAAGAAATGGTTCATATATTCTTCAAAGATACTTTTCGGTTTAGCAGACAATTTCTGATCTTTCATTTTCAGTTTCTTTATTTTGTCCTTTTCGTTTTTTCCCTTACAGAAAATTTTGCAAAAATAAAAGAAATTGAGAGATGGAGAAATGTAGTGGTAATAAACGATGAATATCGGATTCCCAATAATCGCCAGATTCAACTCCTGTCACCTTCAAACTTCACGGATGATGAAGACCGCCATTTCCATCTGTGGCTCTAGCCAAGTTTCGTGAGCTGCCTACAAGTTCCATGATTGTAGTGCAATCGACTTTTCTATAACAATATTTCACTATAACTTATGTTTTTTTTTCTTTGGAAGACGATTTTTTAAATGTTGTGTTATGTTATCTATTCATATAACAACATTTTTCATTTATAGCAAAAAAGTATTTGGACAAATGATACCTTTATAGAGAGATTTGATTGTACTTATTTTTGTGCAAATCTTATATTTTGTTGCATTATAGTATTATACTATATGCAGTATAAAAGAAAACTGTAGAAAGCAAATGCTCAGATAACTTGTACTCAATGCTTGAGAAGAAAAACTGAAAAACCTTTTAGATCCCAAATGCACAAAGTAGTTCAAAATTGAGACTACCGTCAGTTTTGTTTGAACTTGCTTAATATTCACCAATAGCGCTTAACCCAATTCATCTCAGCAGTTTGACAAAATTACATGTGTAACTATCACACTTGTATATGTGACCTAGTACTACTCATGAAGGTGTATTTGGTGGAGGATTTTTCTGTCAAAACTGTTTTATCATTGAAGATAATTTTCCATATTTTGGCCTTTAACAAAACATTTCAATAATTCTGGTTAATGCATACATCACAAATGATTTTTTACTCAAAAAGAAATTTTTTCCGTCCAACCAAACACACCTTTGTCAGTTCAGCATGCTCATTCAAGAAAGAAATTGAAGATTTAATGGAATAGAATTCCAATAACACTACATGGAAGTTTAACTAAACAATTCAATAGTTAAGTTAAGCAAACATCACCAATGATTTTTTTGTCAAACAAATATTTTCCTTCATATCAAACACGCCTTTATCAGTTTAACATGCTCATTGAAGAAAGATTGAATCTTTAATGGAATAGGTTAATACTACATGGAAGGGGCATAAGGTCTTGAAAACTTTCAATAACTCAAGCAATCATCATAAATGAATTTTTAGCAACGCGTTTATATTTTCTTCATACAAAACACATCTTTATCCATTGAGATGAAGGTTATCGACTAACTCGTTTGAGTGTTAAGAGGCTTTTATACCATGAGAGAGTTGAAGATGCATGAGTGAAAAGTTGTGTGAGTGTATTATGATGGTTTCCTATTTATACAGCTGATCTTAGACCTGAATGTCTGAAATTGAATAGCAGTCCTCCAATCGGCTATGTTTGCACTTGCCCTAATTCGGCCAATTTGATTAGGGTCCTTAAAGAGAAACAATGACGAATATCAACCACGTGGCTGCTTCCAATTGGTCAAACTTGTTGGATTGACGTATACACATCACCTAAGTCCGGCCAATTTCGAGAGTCAATTTGACTGACTTTGAAGCTAACTTGGATTATATTAACTCAATTATTTCATATTAAAATTTGGATTTGAAAACTACATAAAAATTACTATACGTTACAAATTTTTTCATATCAATTTGGTGAAAAAATACATCTTAAAATATTGATCAACGTTCTTGCACTTTGAATCTGGAGTAGCAAAGAATATCACATAAATTGGGACAGAGGGAGTAAGATTTTTCATATTTAAAACCCAACAATAAAAAGGGGGGCCCACCAATATGTTAATAGAGGAAGTTTCTGTTAAAACAGGCGCGTTTCTTGAAAGTCTTCACAGCATAGCAGTCTTTCGTTTGAAAATTCACACAAACAATCCTGTCAACAAATGCTTCCACAATTATTTCCTCTTGTTGACTTCTCTCACAAAAAAAATAAATTTAAAAAAAAATAATAATAATAATAATAATAATTATTAAAAAAAAAAATTGCAATGAAGTAGTAAGTAATCCTTCATTCTTAGTCAAAAATTTAGGTTTTGATCCTAAATGGGTACAGATTACAGTGTCGTTGTCTTTGCTAGGAAATGTTTAAACTCCACTGTGGAACTCCCCGACACGAGTTCGAATTTAATCGGACCCCAATAGAAATATTGGACACCAGGTGAAATATTAAAAAGAAAAAGACTTTTCTCACAAACTTATTACTAATAAAAATCACTCTTACCATTTCCAGTTTGATTCATTCAGCAAAAAATGTATAGTACTTTCTTTTTATTCCTTCATTTTCTTCCCTTTCTTTCTGCCTCATCACTCTGTTTCTATAACTTTGACAGCAGCTGATCAGTGCTCAGAAGGACTTTGTGAGTGTTCTCTTATGTTTTCATTATGTCTTAGATTCAGCATAGGACGATTATCCAATTTGTTTTTTTTTTTTTTTTTTTTTTTTTTGTTCTGTTTTAGTTTACAAAGAACTTTGGTAAGACTATATGTAATATGAACAAAAGATAAAATGGTTGTGGTGGGCGGTCAATACTCCTTAATTCTTAATAAGAGGTCACAAATTCAAGCCTTAAAAATAAAGTTTGTTTGATAGTCGAACTCTTTATTTTCATATAGTGGATGTTGAATTCCTTGTCTTCTTCGTATGTTTACTTCTTCAAATTTTGAACCCCTTAATGAAAATTACGATTCATTCTGATTCCGCTATTGGTCATGTGACTTACTGGATTCTTTTTTATTTTTTTATTTTATTTTATAATTACTGTATTCGAAGTTTAGTGTTTGTACATATTTAATAGATATCTTAATAAATATACATGATTTGAGCCAAAATTATTGGATTCAAAGTTACACTTATTATATAATTACATGTAAACCTATTGATAAACATTAATTTGTAATCTAGTAAAAAGAAACTGGGTTGAAACTCTATTACATTAGTCAAATAATTTATTTAAGTTTAATTAATGGAGTTTCAAACATATTTTTGTATAAATTTAGCCCAAAATAGTGATCCAAAAAAATTAATGAATTTAAAAAGGTAGAAAAAACTCATTATTAAAAATGTCACGTGGACAAAAAATACCCACGTGGTAGTGAGTGCAGAGAAAATCACCTCATTGGGTAAGGTCATTTAGGGTGTGAAGGCTAACGAATCGCCAAGTATAGGGGGATAATTGGGACCAAGAATAGTTTGAGTTTGCACTAAATTAATGGTGTCAAGTTTAGGGTCGTGAGGTATATGCCATTCAACTAAGTTGGCCAAGGCCCATGGTTTTTATTAAGATTAAGATTAAAACGTCTGAATCTGAATACATTTCTGTATATTAAGATGTTGTATTAAGATCTGAATACTAAATATTTAAGACGGTTTGTTTGCACAACAGTTGAATGTATAAGACTTGTATATATTTAGACATTCATAAATCATAAACATAAAATTTAGATAAAACACTGATTAATCTAATACTATATCAAAATATTCTTAGAAAATTATATGGTGGTTGATGGTGATGATGACTCACGGTGGTAGTTATGGGTGCCGATTGTGGAGGAGGGTGGTGGTGGTGTGGGTAGTAGCTAGTAATGATAGTGGCCACCAGAGAGGTTAACAATGAACAAATTGTTGATGGTTTTTAGTCATTCAATCTTTCTTATTTTATCATCTATATCTTCAAGTGTAATCCCACAAATGAGTTTGGGAAAGGTGGGCTATACGTAGCCTTTTGTAGTCTCTTGAAGATAAAGTGGTTGTTTCCTACTTCTACTCGAATAGCATGTCAAAATCAAGTTGGTGGTGGCTTTCATAAATGTGGAAACCAATGGGGTGACCCATAACACGACATTGGTGATACATAGCTTTTTTGATGGCGGTGATTATGGATCGATGGTATAAATGGCAACAAATGATTGTAAATGATGGCTAATGGTGGATGACGGTTGATTGTGGTAATTGAGGTGACGATGGTAATGAATGGTGATTGTGGGAGGTGATAATTAATAATAGTGGACAACAAGATGACAACGATTAGCCATTAAAAGTGGATTGAATTGTGGAAATGTCATCTTTTCAGAAATTCTTGAATGGATAACATTCTAATAATATTAAAACTTTGTTGTAGGTTTTAATCATTCAGATTCTTTCAGACTCATTAAGTGGTGGTAAAATAAAAAAGAAAGCACTTAATAACTGTTATCTAAATTATTAAGATTTAAACCTTGAAACATGCACTTAATGACTGGAATTTAAATAATTAAAATTCAAATCTTCATTAAGTGCAAATAAATGAAGTGTAAGCCTTTCCTCTTTTGCTATAGCTGCCTACATTCAAACACCTCTAACCTTATGAATTGTCTTTGCTGCTTGTTTCTCTTCGTGTAAGTTACTTTTCAATTGGAAAGTTGTATTCACAATTCTCAAATTAATATCTTTCTGAGCTTTTACTTATGTGATCTTTCTACTTTTTCTCATTCTAATAGTACCTCAATTAATCCTTTTACATTGTTTTCTATGTTGTACAGCTCATCTGGCAAAATGGACAGAGCAACCCCTTCAATTTTATGTAGTTACTTTGTTATTGTGTTGATCCTACTTCTACTAGATACATCAGTGGCTGAACCAAGATCTCAGATAGTCCAGAATATATGTGGAAATGAAACCACGCTTTCCGCCACAAATTTTGTTGCTACAATGGAACATATAAGTCAACAAATGAGAACTACAGGGTATGGAGTAGCGATTTTAAGTCCCTATACTAACTATGGACTATGCCAATGCTATGGTGATCTTTCTTTACCCGGGAAAACTTATGCTACGGCGAAAGCGACAATATCACATCACGAAAAAAAAAAAAGGGGGCGAATTTATCTTTTGAAAATTTTTATGCGAGTGGAAATTACACGTTCTATGACCGGTTTAGGCCCGGAGGACGGGTGTATGCGGAAACGGGACCACAAAGGATTCATTGTTCCAACGGAATGCTAGGCGAGCCGTTCGGCAAGCAATTTCAAATGCACCGAGTAATAACGGCTTGCGCATGCTCAAGTGTCGGTTTTCATCGGGCAACGAATTTTCTCGCTAATTTGGCTACAACGGCAAGAATTCTGCGCGACACAAAATGCATCCGCCTTCATGTTGGGATGCTTACCTTTGTCGCGCGGTAGAGCTCTATATACGCTTCATGAGGTATTCGATACAAATTTTCTCAATGTTATTTCTGCCAATGGTGGCTCGTCATCAGTAGGTAACCTTTACTCTTCTTTCGTCCTGGTTTGCCTGTTATTTATTGACTGGAAAAAGAAATTCTAATGATACATGGTTGTTTTTACTTGCAAATGATCATATTGCGGGAAAAGCCGTAGTCATTGTCATTGTTGTTGTTAGTTCTTGCCTAGGTGTTGTCATTGGTATTTATGTTTGGAACAACAAACAAATCCCGGAAAGAGAGAGGAAGGTAAATCCTTGGTTCATTACTCCTATGGTCACTCAACTAATAATAATCACTTTTCTCAATCTAAGTCCAAGGAATTGCATTTAGGTAATGACTTGCATGTATGCGAAAACGGACTTTCGAGGCACATCGGGCCAAGCAGATAAAGCAATTGCTTTGGGCCACAAATTTTTGGGGGGCCCTAATTTTGGTAATAGCAAACCTATAGGTTAAAAAAAGAGTAGGTTAATTTTTGTTTTAAGAAATATTGAGTGCTTTAAAATGGAAAGTAATTCTTTTATAAAAGAATGGAAAGTAACTCTTAAACTTCCTTTCTTAGTTCGCCTACAAGTTTTAAGTTCCCCTTTTAACTTTTCTCGTCAGATATATGTGTTGCAATTGATTTTTTCTACTCCCAAAGCTGCCTTTCTTAATTTATCCAAGTTCATGTCTCGGTTAAGCTTAACCTATATAAGAGAGCGTATTTACTAAAAAAAAATAAAAAAAAAATAAAAAACTTGTTTATCGTTATTTTTACCAATTTCTTTTGCATATATTTGTTATTCATGCTTATAATTATTAGTCTTAACTACATGTACATATTTTTATTTTGTGATTTGAGCTTTCTTCATTAAGATTGAATTTGTTCTATTATTCTACCCAATTCTACTTAAAACTTTTCTCAAAAGCTTTGATAACCTCAAATAAAAAATAATTTTGCATAAATGGTCTTTTTTTACTTTCGAATGATCATATTGCAGGAAAAGTTGCAGGCTTTGTCATCATCATTGTAAGTTCCATGCTCATTTTCGAGAGGTGTTGTCATTGGTATTTATGTTTGGAAAAACAAGCAAATCATAAATCCTTCTGTGCCAAAATTAGTTATCGAAGTCATTTAGGATATCGATGATGAACATATGTTGTATCTTTATGCTAAAACTAGCTTAGTAAAAGCAGAAAATATCAAAAAAAAATTGCGCGCACACAACCAAATGAAAACAATTTTAAGAATTAACTCGAGGCATTATGGTCTATTTTTTCTTGAAACTATTTGAACTTGTCAGTTCAAATGATGCCGAGAAATTAGTGAAGATCCTTCTTGACAACGGCTTGAACTTCAAGTATTCGACACTTGACAAAGCCACAGGGTCATTTGACGAGGCCAACAAGCTTGGGCAAGGTGGATTTGGCATGGTTTATAAGGTACGCTATGGATGAATGTAGTGCAAATTGATATGTTGGAAGTTGTTAATCGTCCATCACACTAATGCAATACTAGAAGTGTTCGCGTTAAAACTAGTCTGAGGCGCGATCTATTGCGGTGTTTTGGCAGATGGGAGAGAGATTGCATCAAAAGGTCGTTCTTCAACAACAAACAAAGAGCCGCATTTTTATAACGAGGTTAACTTAATCGGTAGCATCGAGCACAAAAATTTGGTAATTATTGGGATGCAACTACTCGTGACCGAAAGCCTTCTTGTATACGAGTTCCTCCCTAACCGAGTCTTGATCGCTTCATATTTGGTAAGTAACCGCCTTTGCAACAACAACAACTATGTTTGGCTCAATCTCAAACAAGTTAAGGGTTTATATGGATCCTTACTATTCCATTTATAGCCAACTCGTAGCCATCATCACATCAACTAAAAATAAAAGTGAAAATAAGTTAAAGCCAATCCTCCCCGTAAAGGCGTCGTTTGTCGGAATATTTTCTTGTTGTTATAGAGAAATGTTGTTATAGATAACATGTAATATAACATAACATAAAAATTGGTTCCAAAGAAAGCTTGATCATTATAGTGAAATCTTGTTATAGAAGATGATTGTTACAGAGAAGTCGTGAAATGTAAATAGATTTTGATTAGTTTCGCTAAACAAGCTATAAATGAGAGACTTTTCACATAACCATTTCACATGACCACAAAAATGAATTTGTCATGCATCTTGATTCTAATCTTAAAATTGACAGATCCTGTCAAAGGTAAAGCTCTAAACTGGGAGAAAAGATTTGAGATAATTATAGGGACCACAAAAGGTTTGGTATACCTACACGAGAACACAAAGACTCGAATAATTCACAGAGACATAAAAGCAAGCAATATCCTGTTGGACTCAAGGCTCCGTGCAAAGATTGCTGATTTTGGGTTGGCTAGGTCATTCCAAGAAGACAAGAGTCATATAAGCATCACGCCATTGCCGGCACATTGTTAGTATTTCTTCGTCTCATTTTCAAATTTGTCGCATCAAAGTACACAAAAATGCAAAGACTAATATGATTTACCTTTTTAATATGCAGGGGATATATGGCTCCGGAATACTTTGCACATGGCCAATTAACAGAAAAAGCAGACGTTTACAGCTTTGGAGTTCTTCTACTAGAGATTGTTACTGGAAGACAAAATAACAAGAGCAAAAACGCCGAATATACAGTCAGCTTAGTTTCCATTGTAATATCTGATCAATCACTATTTTCTTGAACAAAAATTTTCAATCTTGAAATTTTTTTTGCTCATTGATCTTAACTATGTTGGATGAAATTAGCAGGTGTGGGAGCACTTTCAACACGGGATAATGGAGGAACTGTTTGATCCGAATCTCATGTTGCATAACTACCAGACCACCAATGTGAAAAATGAGGTCGCGAGAGTTCTACATGTTGGTCTTTTGTGCACTCAAAAGATCCCAACGTTACGGCCATCCATGTCTAAGGTATTACAGATGTTTGTCGAGAAAGAAGAAGAGTTGCCGCCACCTACTAATCCGCCATTTGTAGATGAGAAAATCATGGAACTTCATGACCCCTGGAAGAAGTACTCGCTTAAAGAAGGCAATTCTGCTTCGATTGCCAACTTATCTCACAGTTCTTTTTATCCCAGATGATGATATTCCACTGCCATGAAACCGAAGTAAAAATTATAAAACATTATTTCGCCTCGTGTTCTTGAAGTAGACTTGATCATCATGACCGGGTAGTTAGTTACAACTACTACGCTTCAGCGCAAACAAGTTGAGATCAGCTATGTGAATTATAACTATATATTCCATTTAAGCTCAACTTATGATCAAGCAGTTAGTTGCTTTGCATGACTAAAATAAGAAGGAAAAAAATACTAGAATGCACAATGTTTTTCCAAGGTTAGTAGAAATTGTAGGAAGCTAGTTCAAACACATGTTCGTAATTTTTGTAGAATCTAAAGGTACAATTTTGATGTGTGTAAATACTTGTATTCTGGTGATTCTTAAGAACTTTTGTACATTGATAATCCCACTAAGCATTTTTTTTCTTTCTAGCCTATAAATTGTTAAAACAACTCAAATTGAATTTCTCAAATAGTATTTGGACAAAAATGTTTGTAACTTAAGATAAACCTATCTCTAATTTTTTGCATATCGAAAAATTATACTATACTATTAATATCTTTTCCAAACTTCACATTCAGACAGTCCAAGAAATATATTTGCAGATGAATATCTTTACAATTATTAGTATCTTTATCCTAGGAAATACCTAGTACTTGGTTATTCCACACCTCAAAGTTTCGACTAACAAGATTTCATGAATTGGAAGTGTCCAATTCTCACTTGTATTTTGTGGAGGTTAGGTTTTATGTCCCTTCCCTTTTGTATTTGCTTTAAAATTTTAATATATAAGTTGTATTTGCTTTTTGAATTTTAATATACAAGTTAGGAGTCTAACTCAAACCCCCGCCACCTCAATGGAGATTAATTTTTTTTTTAAAAAAAGAAAATAAAAATAAAAATAAAAACTTATGGTGGGGGTAAGTACCTTTGAGTTAACTTTAGTATGAACTAGTCTTACTGTATGCGCAATATCAATGAATTCTCAAATTTTTAACAAATATTACTTCTCAATTTATGTGACGGCGTTCAGATTTCGAGAGTCGCACGAATTATTTTTTAATCGTAATTTTTTCATATGCGTTTTCAATGTTTTAAATTATTAAAAAGTATAAGTTATAGTATTTTTTACGTAGTTACCAAATATATACATATATATATATATATATATTATATATATATATATATATATATATATACATATATACATATATATATATACATATTTATTATTATGAAAAACAAAACAAAACAAAAAATCTATGTCCTACTATCAAAATTAAAGAGTTTGAATTTGTATATCACCTACTACTGACGTGTTAATTAAGCTGATAAAAGAAACTTGACTTTATCAATAAAAACTTGACTCTCTGCAACATGTAATTACAGCATGTATATTTACTTGGACCGGCAGCGTAATACATGCTTTCAAAAAATGAGCATATACTTATCCAAAGCCCTAAAGTGGAAGACTTTGAAAATATTATTCTCTAGTCTGAATTGTATTAATTAACCTTCATTATTTTCTATGAACTCTAAAGCAAGCACAGGGATATACCAGCTGAAGCTGATTGGATTAACAAAAAAATTCTTGAGAAAGCAAAATGTAGTAAGAGTGTGTTATGAATATATTGAATTATAAATGTCTATATTTAGTACTGATCCGTAGTACTTCTACGGATTTTCGAAGAAAAAAGCTTGCAATCAGACAAGTAGATGGCAAAAAACATCCATGCATGGCAGGATGCAAGAAAAGTCTTATAACAGTTTTCTGAATTGCAATCAAGCAAGTAGGTTGCAAGTATCTTGTAGGCAGCTTCCTGAAAAGGGTCATTTGCACGATTAGCCTTCAAAGGCACTGGTCTTTAATTTTTGTCCCTCAAATCAAATTAATCGAAAAAATTTTTGATGCATCAAACATTAGATGAAAAAAAACTCCCCCAAAAAAAAAAATAGGGGCGAGGCTTGGCCCTCTGGCGGGCCCTTGTAAGGGTGTGTTATGAATATATTGAATTGTAAATGTCTATATTTAGTACTGATCCGTAGTACTTCCACGAATTTTCAAAGAAAGAAGATTGCAATCAGACCAGTAGATGGCAAAAAACATCCATGCATGGCAGGATGCAAGAGAAGTCTTATTAACAGTTTTCTGAATTGCAATCAAGCAAGTAGATTGCAAGTATGTGTAGGCAAAAAGTTTGCTTCAAAAGGGTCATTTGCACGATTACCCTTCAAAGGCACTGGTCTTTAAATTTGTCCCTCATGTCTTAAAATCATGAGGTTCATGTTCGAATTAATACAACTACAATAACAAAAAAAAAAAAAAATAATCGCTCAAATTTTTGTGTATGCAAGTGTAGTTTGAATTTCAAATTTTATGTATGAAGAACATTTGAGGTATACTTTTAGTTAAGCATAACTAAAATTTTATGCATGAGAATTTTGAATGCAAATATCTCCTTGAGGCATATATTTCTTTTTTTTTTTTTTTTTTTTAATAGTTATGGGTTTGAAACCGTAACCTTTCAAAATATTAGGCTTAAAGTTTTTAATTTTGTATATGAAAATTATAAAAAATTAACATCCATATTTCATACATTTTTCATACAACTTTCATACACGAAATTTGAAGGTAATTTTTTAAGCCTTTGAGCCACACAAAAAATATGTATATATAAAAGCCTTGTAATAACTTTTTAAAAAAATATATATATTTTACGCAAAAATCAAGCAAGTAACTAATACAAACATCTTTCAAAAAAACCTTACATCAATTTCCTAAAAAGTCTTACAATTGTTTTTCTTTTATAAATAGAAAAGCTAAATCAGTACTACATTTTATACATACATTTCAAGAGAAATCTCATATATATATATAAGGCCATACAAATTTTAAACAAGGGTTGAATTTAGCAAATAACACTAAATACTCTTGAAAATGGGTGGGCTTGAATTTTTTACTCCTACTTGCCCCACGGGCAAAATTTAAGGTCAAAAGTCTTAACTTCAAGTTGAACTTCATCATTCTTCATAAAATCAAATTCACAAATAACCCTACAACATTCATAATATGAAGGCTAGACAAAAACAAAAACAAAAAAAAAAAAAATTAAAAACTGACGTTAAAACTAGAATAATATGTACTTACTTTATATGTAAAATCATGAACGGAATTTAATAGTAAAAAATTAAGCTAATCGTATACGAAAAAATTATGATGTCACTCATCATTAAAAGTTTTTTTTTTTTCCATTACTAATTGCATGGTAGCTTATTCTCTAAATTTTGTTTTTAACGTTTGTTACTATTTCTTGATATATGTGTTCCGGTTATACTCCATTCAATGATTGTTTCAAGTACTCTATTATTTATAATTTGGGTGGTATTCGTCAACAATAGATCGACTTTTAGGCCCCGTTTATTCATAGATATCAAAAAAAAAAAAAAATTACTTTTTTTTGGAACTTTAGAGTTGGAGTTGAAGTTGGAGTTTTGTTTGGCTATAGTTTTTGAAATTGTAATTTTTGGTGAAATGTAGTTGTAAAAAAGTGAAAAAAGTGAAATTTTTTTGAAAACAAGTTTTTTGAGTTTTTGGTATTCCGGAATACAACTTCAAGTTGTATTCGGAATTCTCATGGCCAAATGCTGATTATGGAAAAAAGTGAAAAAAAATTCTGGAATAAAGTGAGTAATGCTTATGGCCAAACGGGGGCCTAGTTTTGATAATTGCAAATTTCTGAGGTTATTAAAGTATTCATTGTAATGTCTTACTCCCTCCATCCCAATTTATGTAGCATCATTTGACTAAACATAAAGTTTAAGAAAGAAAGAAATACTTTTGAAATTTGTGGTCCAAAACAAGCCTTAATTATTTTTGTGGCTGTAGATCATCTCATAAAGTTAAATTATTCTAAATATAGTCACGTAATATTCTTTTTGGGACAAACTAAAAAGGAGAGTGTGCCACATAAATAGGACAAACAGTGGCGGAGCTAAAATTTTTACTATAGGAGTTCAAAAATATAAATAAGTAAATATACGAAGAAGCCAAGGGGGTTCAACATCTATTATATATACACAAAAAATAATTTAAACCCTATCTATATAGTATAATTTTTCATCGAAGGGGATTCGGGTGAACCCTTCGGCGCAACCTAGCTCTCCCCGGGGACAGAGGGGGTAAAATTTTAGATCTTTACCCCATAATAGAAATTCCTATATGCACCTTATGTCATTATATTTCTCATAATACTCCCTCATTTCAATTTACTAGATGGCATATGTCCGTACTGCGCACGGGCTCAACACTTTGGATTATAGTGTATTTATGTGTATGTAGTTGTGTTTGATTAGTGATAATATATGTATTTTATATTGCTAATAAACATACATAAGTTTGCATTGTTATATATATATATATATATATATATATATATATATATATATATATATATATATATATACACACACACTATGTTTAAAATACGATTAATATAACATTGTAGTTTGTGCTCCGTATCCAAAACTTTATTATATTAGTGTTTGCTACGAATACAAAGTTGGCAAAAATTTATTAATAATTTTTAAAAGAGAAGACTTGTTTAAAAGGAAACTATTTTTCTCTCTTTGAGATAAAACAATAGCAATATTTAAGTATCAGTTAATACTTTGAATTTTAATTCGATTAATTTAAAGGTGTAAAATATTCTATTGTTAATGTATGTAGATTGGACCTAAACAATACTTATTATTTTCTATCAAATTTTGATTTGGATAATTCTAATTCAAATTATTAAATTAATTTTACATGCTTAAAACGAAATAAAGTAGAAATTTGATTTTCTATTTAAACGAAGAACTACTATTTTTTAATTTTTGATAAATATTCTTGGTTTAGCTCATTTTACTTGTCATGTTGTCTTTTGCAAGGTTTTTTAAGGAAACGTCAATTAGAATTATAATTTGACTAATTTACCTTATTAATTATTTGATCTCCATTTAATTTTTTTTTTTTTTACGACATTAATCTCTTTTCACATTTATTAGAGTAAGAATAAAAATGAAAAAGTAATTAAATTCCATCTTATTTTAAAATATAAATATTTTAAGTATATTTATTTTAGTAAACATAACAAATAAATGACATGACAGAATAGTAAATACAACAGTTAAATATCTAGATTAGATCTCAAGCTAATATAAGAAAAGAAAGGAAATTGTATGATTTGGCTACTTAATCTTTTGAAGAAAAGCAATAATATGGGGTTCATGTTTTTTACTGTACAATAAATTCATTTGCTCCCACTATGGGTTGATACGCATGTGGCAATAAATTCATCGTTATTGACTTAATGGGGATACTTTGAAAATTACATGAATATTATTTAATTTTTTAATATGAGGTGCAGGTTTTTTTTTTTTGACATTGCTTATTTTTTTAATATGGGGTCCATTTTTTTTTATATTGCTTTATTTTTTAATATGGGTTCTACTTTTTTTTATGAGTTTGGAGATGGTGGGGTGCTCTTTTTTTTTAATGTTGCTTAGTGTTTTTAATATGGGGCTCACCTTATTTTTTTTATTTTTTTAGGTGACTGACGACGATCCAAGTTTCAACTATATTGAAACTCATGTTTCTATATAGTAGTAATGTTAATTTATTTAACTGGACACGAAATTTAAGAAAGAATAGAAAGACTTTTATATTTATGGTGTTAAATGAGTCATATATATTTTTTATGGCTATAAATTAATGTATAAAGATAAATTATTTTTAAATATTAAAATGAATCATTCTTTTCAGTATAAATTAATAAGAAAATAAATTCACCTAAATTGAAACTGAGATTGCAGTCATTCTAAGTCATCAATTTGTCATTCTAAGTCATCAATATGTCATCAATGTGTCATTCTAAGTCATCAATATGTCATTCTCATTAGTTCCCACGCAGATGACGCAACTTGACTATAGACGAGTCCTCCTCCAGAATTCTTTCTCCTTGTTGACTTCTCCCAACTAAAAAAAAAAAACAACAACAAAAGTTGGATGGACACGAGTAGTGATAAGTATTCTTTTATTTTTAATTAATCAAAAATTTTAAGTTTGAGCCTTTTTTGATATAGAGTCGTTTTTATTAAGGAACACTTTACCCACGATGTATAACTTCCCGACACGAGTTCATCGAATTTAGTCGAATCTCATACAGATACTGAACACCGGGTGAATATTAATATAATAATAATAATTTTAAAAAAAAAAAACTTGACTCACAAAAAGACCCATTAATAAAGCTACTCTTAACATTCCAGTTTGATTCAGTCAATCATTTCCTTCTTTATTATTCTTCATTTTCTCCAGTTACTCTCTGCCTCATCACTCTGATTCTACAACTTTGACAGCAGCTGATCAGTTTGAGACTCAAAATCCGGCAAATTTGGAATTTGTGAGTTCTTTTCTTCTTACTTCTTATTCTGTTTTCACTGAGATACAATAATTATGTTTTAGATTCAGCATAGAACAATTATCCAGTTTTTTTTTTTTTCTTTTATTTGTTCTATTTTAGCTTACTAGGAATTTTGATAAGAGTATATGAACAAAAGAGAATTTTCAATGGTTATGGTGGGTGCCCGTGGCAAGTACTTCTTCAACCTTAGTAATAGGTCTCATGGTTTTCACTCGGGTTCAAAAAAATAACTGCCTAAATATACACTATAATATATGTTCAGGTGTTCAAAAGTTAATATATGTACATGAACACAGAAAATTTATTCTAAATATACACTGTAATTTTTTGTCCAGGGTGTTCGGGTGAACACCCTGGCCTCTTACTGCATCCGCCCCTGGGTCTCAGGTTTGAGCTTTAGAAATAAAGTCCAAGAACAAAACAGTGTAAAATACTTAGAGGGTAAAAAATGACATGTCTAACAGCCAGTGGCGGATCGAGAATTTTCACTCAGGGTGTTCAAAAAAATAACTAGACCTAAATATACACTATAATATATGTTCAGGTGTTCAAAAGTTAATATATGTACATGAACACAGAAAATTTATTCTAAATATACACTGTAATTTTTTGTCCAGGGTGTTCGGCGGTTAAAGTGGATGGAATAGTAGAGAGAAGTCATTTTTTCAGAAATTCTTGAATGGATAACATTCTAATGCTATTCAAACTTTGCTATAGATTAATATTTTGATCATTCAGATCTTTTCAGACCATTTACTGGTGGTATAATAGAAAAATAAAACACTTAATAACTGTGATCTAAATTATTAAGATTTAAACCTAAAAACACGCTTTTAATGGCTGAAATTTGAATGAATTGTCTTTGCTGCTGTATATAACTGCCTTTATTGAAACACCTCTAACCTTATGAATTGTCTTTGCTGCTTGTTTCTCTTCTTGTAAATTTCATTTCAATTGGAAAGTTGTATTCATAATTCTCAAACCAATATCTTTCTTATTTTTCTCATTCTAACAGTACTTCAGATAGTCCTTTTACATTGTTTTCTATGTTGTACAGCACATCTGGCAAAATGGAGAGAGCAACCCCTTCAATTTTATGTAGTCACTTTGTTATTGTGTTGATCCTACTTCTATTAGATACGTCAGTGGCTGAACCAAGATCTCAGATAGTCCAGATTATATGTGGAAATGAAACAGCGGTTTCCGCCACAAATTTTGTTGCTACGATGGAACATATAAGTGAACAAACAAGAACTACAGGGTATGGAGTAGCAGTTACTGGCACTGGACCAGATACTAACTATGGACTATGCCAATGCTATGGTGATCTTTCTTTACCTGACTGCACCTTATGCTACGCTGAAGCGCGAGCTGCTCTGCCCAGGTGCTTCCCTTCTAACGGAGGGCGAATTTATCTTGATGGCTGTTTTATGCGAGTGGAGAATTACACGTTCTATGACCAGTATTTAGGTCCAGAGGACAGGCGTGTATGCGGAAACAGGACCACAAAGGGTTCATTGTTCCAACAGAATGCTAGGCGAGCCGTTCAGCAAGCAGTTGCAAACGCACCAAGTAGTAATGGCTACGCGCGTGCTCAAGTGTCAGTGCCTGGACATTTCAAGGAGACAGCTTATGTTCTCGCTGATTGCTGGAAGTCACTAAGCGCAAATTCCTGCGCAGCATGTCTGCAAAACGCATCTGCCTCAATGCTGGGATGCTTACCTTTGTCAGAAGGTAGAGCTCTGTATACCGGATGCTTCATGAGGTATTCTGATACAAATTTTCTCAATGTTATTTCTACCAGTGGAGGCTCGTCATCAGTAGGTAACCTTTACTCTTCTTTCGTCCTGGTTTGCCTGTTATTTATCGACTTAAAAAGTAATTTTGCTGATAAATGATCTTTTGTTTTAACTTTCAAATGACCATATTAATGCAGGAAAAGTTGTAGTCATTGTCATTGTTGTTGTTAGTTCTGTGGTCGTCTTGGGAGTAGGTGTTGTCATTGGCATTTGTGTCTGGAAGAACAAACAAATCCGGAACAAGAGGAAAGGTAAATCCTCAAGTTGATTTCTCATACAATCACTCAACTAATGATAATTATCTCAGAAAGTCACTTTTCTGCAACATGCAAGTCATCATGTTGCAAAAAGTGACTTTCTAAGATAATTACAGTTACTTAAGTGACCGTCCGGAAATCAACCCATAAATCCTTTTGTGCCAAAATTAGTGATAAAATTCATTAGGATATCAATAATGAGAATATAGTTAGCTCTTTATGCTAAAATTTGGTTCAGTAAGAGCAGAAAATACCAATTTTTTTAGCTGAGCATTTAGCGTGTGATCATCTGCACTCAACTCTACTGAAAACAGTTTAAAATAATTACTAGAGGCAATATGATCCAATCGTACTTTTCCTGGAAATTTTTGAACTTGTCAGGTGCAAATGATGCCAAGAAACTAGTGAAGATCCTTCATGACAACAGCTTGAACTTCAAGTATTCGACACTTGACAAAGCCACGCGGTCATTTGATGAGGCCAACAAGCTCGGGCAAGGTGGATTTGGCACGGTTTATAAGGTATGTAATGGTTGAATGTAGTGCAATTCAGATGTTTGAATTCATCGATTGTCCATAACAGCAATGCAATACTAGAAGTGTATGCTATTAGACCGAGTCTGAGGCGGGATTTGTTGCAGGGTGTTTTGGCAGATGGGAGAGAGATCGCTGTCAAAAGATTGTTCTTTAACAACAAACACAGAGCTGCAGAATTTTATAACGAGGTTAACATAATCAGTAGCGTCGAGCACAAAAATTTGATAAGGTTATTGGGATGCAGTTGCTCAGGACCGGAAAGCCTTCTTATATATGAGTTCCTTCCTAACCAGAGTCTTGATCGCTTCATATTTGGTAAGTAACCGGCGTTGCATTAAGACTATATTGTGTGTTCTGCATAACCACCAGAATGAGTGTCACGAATCTTGATTCTAATCTTAAAATCGACAGATCCTGTCAAAGGTAAAACTCTAAACTGGGAGAAAAGATTTGAGATAATTATAGGGACCGCAGAAGGTTTGGTATACCTCCACGAGAACACAAAGATACGAATAATACACAGAGACATAAAAGCAAGCAACATCTTGTTGGACTCGAGGCTCCGTGCAAAGATTGCTGATTTCGGGTTGGCCAGGTCATTCCAAGAAGACAAGAGTCACATAAGCACTGTCATAGCTGGCACATTGTCAGTGTATCCTCATCTCATTTTCTACTTTTTCACGTAAAAGTACACAAAAACGCAAAGACTAATATGGTCCAATAATGGATGATTTACCCTTTTTATGCAGAGGATATATGGCTCCAGAATACTTAGCACATGGCCAATTAACAGAAAAAGCAGACGTTTACAGCTTTGGAGTTCTTCTACTAGAGATTGTTACTGGAAGACAAAATAACAGTAGCAAAAACGCCGAATATACAGTCAGCTTAGTTTCCATTGTAATTTGCAATCAATCACTTTTCGCTTGAAGAAAAAATTTCAATCTTGAAAAACTTTTTGCTCATTGGTCTTAAAATTAACAGGCATGGGAGCACTTTCGACACGAGACTGTGGAGGAACTGTTCGATCCGAATCTCATGTTGCATAACTACCACACAATCAATGTGAAAAATGAGGTAGCGCGAGTTTTACATGTCGGACTTTTGTGCACTCAAGAGATCGCGGCGTTAAGGCCATCCATGTCTAAGGTGTTACGGATGTTTGTCAAGAAAGAAGAAGAGTTGCCGCTACCTACCAATCCACCATTTGTTGATGAGAAAACTATGGAACTTCATGACCCTTGGGAGAAGTATTCGCTTGGAGAAGGCGATTCTGCTTCAATTGCCAACTTATCTCACAGTTCTTTTTACCCCAGATGATGAAAGTGTGAAAATCATAAGCATTAATTCGCCTCGTGTTCTTGAAGCAGACTAGATCATCATGATTGGGCAGTTAGATACAACAACAACTGTGCCTCAGTCCCAAGCAAGTTGAGGTCGGCTATATGAATCACAACTATTCCATTTAAGCTCAACTTATGATGGTATAATTAGTTGCTTTTCATGACCAAAATGAGAAATCAAAAGTACTGGAAACATTATGTTTTTCCAAGGCTAGTAGAAAATATAGAATGCTAGTTCAAACACATGGTGGTGATTTTTATAAAATCTAAACCTACAATCTCATGTGTGTAAATACTTGTATTCTGGTGATCCTGAGGAACTTTTGTATGGTGATACATGAACTTATTATAATTTGACAAAGTACGAGTTTAAAAGTTTTATACGCGCCTGGGACTCGTCAATTATATATAGTAATTTTTGTTTTAACCTTATTTTTTCCAATCCATGCAATGATATCCATACTCTAACTGAAAACTTGATTACTAGATTTCTTTGGTCAAATTTTCATGATCTGTTTATTTTGAAAAATAATTTTGTCAAATTAAAAGTCTTGTCCTACATAGCACTATGTACTTAATTGTTTATCCTATGATTGAAATACCTTATTCTAGCACTCAAAGTTTCGACTACCGAGATTTCATGAATTGGAAGTGTCCAATTCTCAATTGTATTTTTCTGGAGGTTAGGTTTTATGTGCTTCCAAAACTTAAAGGTAAGTTCTACAGAGTAGTGGTTAGACCGACTATGTTGTAGGAGCGGAGAGTTGGCCAGTCAAGAACTCTCACATCCAAAAGATAAAAGTTACGGAAATAAGGATGTTGAGATGGATGTGTGGGCATATTAGAAGAGATAAGATAAAAAATGAAGATATCCGGGACAAGATGGGAGTGGCCACGGTGGAGGACAGGATGCAGGAAGTGAGACTCATGTGGAGAGGAAATGATGGATGCCCCCAGTGCAGAGGTGTGAGAGGTTTGGCTATGGATGGTTTCAGAAGAGGTAGAGGTAGGCCGCAGAAGTATTGAGGAAAGGTGATTAGATAGGACATGGCGCTTCTTCAGCTTACTAAGGGAATGACCTTAGATAGGAGATTATGGAGAACACAGATTAGGATAGATGGTTAGGAAGTAGATGAGCATTGTCTCTTAGTCTATTGTTCGCTCGCTTTGCGGTACCAATTTAGTAGTAGTATTATCTCTTGTTCTTTGATTTCTGTGACCATCGGTGTTTCTTGTACTGCGATTATTGTACTCTTTTGATGTTATTACTATTCCTGCATGCTGGATGCTTTGTCATGCTTTTCTTATTATTCTTTTCTTATTATTTGCTATGCTTTTTTTTTTTTTTTTTTTTTTGTCATGCTTTCCGAACTATTATGATTTGCTTTCTTTGAGCCGAAGGTCTACCGAAAACAAACTCTCTACCCATCAAGGTAAGAGTAAGGTCTGCGTACACTCTATCCTTCCCAGACCCTACTTATGAAACTACACTGAATACGTTGTTGTTGTAGGTTTTATGTCCCCTTCTTTTTGCATTTGTTTTTTGTACTTTAATATACAAATTAGGGGTCTAAGTCAAATGCGCCACCTCAAAGCGGCTTAACTAAAACAAAATAGCACTAAAGATTATGGTGGGTGGTTACCTCTAAGTTGTCTTTAGTAAGAATAGATTTATCTTTAAAATTATTCTCAGACGTAGCTTTTTTTTTTTTTTTTTTTGGAAGATGTGTCAAACTAAGTCATATGGTTGACCGACAATTAATGTAATGACTCTAATTTCACAATTGAAGCACTAATATATTACAATCACTAAACTAAGAATTAAAATAGGAAATAGAACTAATAAAGAACTTGCAGAATAACGAACGACTGGTAAAATGAAGAAGATAATAGAAGGGAGATAAGAAGCTTAGATTTTGAAAATGGAGATGAGAGGAGTAGACAGTTTTCTCAACAATACGCATAACCGCTTCAATAGGTCACTGCCCCCTTTTAACGTGCAAACTTCGCTTAACCTGGATCCCAAAAGAAATCCACTCTATTGTTGGGCTATAATTTCACCTCAGGCCCAAGTCCATTGTTTATTGTGTTATTACTTGTTGGGCAATTTGCCCGATTGTCCTTAATTTAGGGGTGGTCTTTAATTTTTGCCCCTCAAATTGTTGATCTTTAAGTTTTGCCCTTCACCTAAAATACCCTGAGGATTTGGGTTTTGAAAATTAAATTCGATAAAAAAAAAAAATTCGCGAGTCCATAAATGATCCCATTTTTTCATCGGGCCGGATAAAGACAAAAGATTTGACGACCGATCCGTGAAACATTCCGCCACCAAGCGAAACCAGTGGTTTCTTGGCTATTTTAAATCATTGAAATCGTTGATGATTCAATTAAAAAAAAAAGATAAGTCTTTTTTCCTAAGATGCTACTATGGTAGCAGTGGGAATTTTTCTTGTAGCTCACCGAATTTCTCTTTCCAGGGCATGCACGAATTTCGTTCGCAAAACCTTTCGAAAAATTTTTTTACTTTTGTAGAATTCTTTAAGTTAAAAAAAAAAAAAAACTATTCCTTGCAAAATTTCACATGGAAAAGCAATGCGCTCAAAAAAAACGTTACTTGTTTTTCTACCAAGCCCAAAAAAAAATTCATAACAATTACTAATGATTCCTGCATTCAAAAAAAAATATTACTTGTTTGGTCTACCAAGCCCAAAACGGGCTTCATAACAATTACTAGTGATTCCGGCTTCATGCAGTTGTAGCCACCAATCACCCCCAAAGCATACACCGAATATACCAAACGTCAGAATCGTGGGTGGGGTGGGGGGGGGGCGCATTTCCATCATTCTAACAAACTAAATGGCAATTTGGTCTCTCTACACTCCTTTATTTATCACCTAGCTTTCTTCAGGTATAAATCTTAAATATAATATTTTTCATCCTTCGTTCTACTTTTATGTGCTTGGTTCAAAATAGTCCCTCAAGTATTAACTTAAGCAGTTTTGATCCTTTAATTTGTGAAAAGTGAACACTTTTGTTTATCTTCATCAAATATTTTTACCAAACTTCGATTAATAAAATTAACCGGAACGGTAAAATAGGAGTTACTCCCTCCATCCTAATTTAAGTATATTAATTTGACTGGATAGGAGTGTAAGAAACAAAGGGAGACTTTTTGAATCCTGTGATCTTAAATTAAAGATATGTGTAGTCCCTTAAATCTTGTGGTCTTAAATTTGCTTTGTATTTGAAACACTTACCAAATGTAGAAAGAAGCACGTTTTTTGAGATAGACAAAAAAATAAAGTAAAACATTTAAATTGGGACGGAGAAAATATTTAACGGGAACACACTTTAGAAGTACGGTTTTTTTAGTTTATGTCATTTGTGATCTATTTCAGGAGTGATGCAATTTTTTGAGGTGCATTTTCTTTTATTTTTGGTCTATATTTTGTGTATGACGTACCTTTTTATTTTGCAATTTTTGAGATTCTGACGAAAATTCCGATGCTTATGGTTACATTATTTTTCACAGTTCCAGTTAAATATACTTCCTCCAGTCCAAAATAAATGAGATTTTAGCCTCTAAAAATCGGTCCAAAAATATTAATGTTCCACAAAATCAAGAACGTATTTGCGCGTGACACATTCTTATATCACCATAATAATTACGTCAACCAGAAAATCTTAGTCAAAACTCCTCTTAATTTTTAGACTTTAGTGAATTTCTTAATTCATATGTCCAAACTTAAAACCTTAATTATTTTGGATTACAGGGAGTAATGATCAAAATTTGGTAAATATGCAATGAAAATTAAAAGTGTTCATTTTTGACAACCCTAAAGAATCAAAACTGCTCCAGTAATACTTAGGGGACTATTTTAAACCTATTAGCAAAGATAAGGGACCATTTTTATCATTTTTCTCGCTTTATTTATCCCCTCTGATGCGTTATTTTCAGGTTTCCATCTCTCTCTCTCTCTCTAACCTTTTGAGCTTTCTCTCACTAGATCCCTTTTTTCCAAAAGCTTTCTTCAGGTAAATTTTAATCTTAATCTCAATTTATCGATCTCAGATTTAGTTTTATTAGATTTTGTTTCAATTTTTTTTTTTTTTATCGAATTTCTTTTGTTATGATGTGGTAATAGATTGATAGTTGTACTATTTATATCCTGTTTGACTATAGATTTTGAAGTTGTGTTTGGACATGCATTTTACGGAGAAAATCTTTGAAGTTTTGTGAGATTTCTCCCGAATTTTCAAAATCTGATCAAATTTCATGGCCAAACAGATATTTGAAGATAATTTTTCAAAATCTATGGCCAAACGCTAGCTTAATGTTTTGATTGATGAAATTTTGATTGAATGTTGCTGTGAATTGTACTATTTATGTCCTGTTTGGTTGTAGATTTTGAAGTTGTGTTTGGACATGCATTTTACGGGGAAAATATTTGAAGTTTTGTGAGTGGAAGTGAGATTTCTCCCAAATTATCAAAAGTTGATCAAATTCATGGAGAAATAGATATTTGAAGATAATTTTTCAAAATCTGGTCCAAAATCTATGGCCAAACGCTAGCTGAATGTTTTGATTCATGAAATTTTGATTGAATATTGCTGTGAATTTCTGTTTTTATGATGTGGCAATAGATTGATATATGAGACCTGCTTCGTACTCCGTAAAATTGTACGATTTATGTCCTGTTTGGCTATAGATTTTGAAGATGTGTTTGGACATGCATTTTACGGGAAAAATATTTGAAGTTTTGTGAGATTTCTCCCGAATTTTCAAAATCTGATCAAATTTCATGGACAAATAGATAATTTTGCAAAATCTGATCCAAAATTTATGGCCAAACGATAGCTTAATGTTTTGATTCATGAAATTTTGATTGAATGTTGCTGTGAATTTTTTCTGTTTTTATGATGTGGTCATAAGATTGATACAATTAGACCTGCTTTGTACTCCGTAAAATTGTTTTACTATTTAGTGATTTGATTTGTGAAATTTTGATCTAGATCTTATGCTTTGGTGGGCAGAATTACCAATTTTTTCTCTTTGTTTATTTGATTGATGTCCGTCTTCTACACTCTGTTTAGATGGTTGTTACGTATTGTTTCATAATGTACCGTGTTATATTGTATTGTATCGTTCTGTATTGTTTTGATGAACACAATGTTTGGATAGATTATATCGTTTTTTGTCGCTACATAATGTCACATATCAACAATTTGAGGGATAAACCTACAGGAAAAGTAGGGTGCACGGTAGAGCTACTATAAAATGTAAGGTAAAAGATAAATAAGATTATCAGATAATAAGTAAAGAGAAAATGAGAAAAAAAAATATAACGATGCAATCACACCAAATCGGTCGTTACGCAAAATGGGACGATTCGTTTGTTACATAACGATGGATTTAACTATACTATACAATAAAATTTAGGTAACAATCAAAACAAACATTTTATTTAAACTAACAACACAAGACAATACAATAGGTAACAACTAACAACCATCCGAATATCGGGTTTTCTGTTCATTTTGCTGCATCTTTTCTCCTGTTGCATCACTTGATCTTAGATAGAAATGATGGTTTTTGATTTGCGTAATTCAATTGGGCTAATGTATACAGGGATCATTAAGAAGGTAGAGAAATGGGGCTTACATTCACCAAGCTTTTCAGCCGGCTATTTGCCAAGAAGGAAATGCGTATTCTCATGGTTGGACTCGATGCAGCTGGTAAGACCACCATATTGTACAAGCTCAAGCTGGGCGAGATCGTCACCACCATTCCAACTATTGGTATGTACTTTACTGGCATTTGGCAATAACATCTCTACAGTTTTTAGTTGGATAAGTGTGGAAAATTCTGCTGCAATTGTGACCCAAAAGACTAACCAAGCATTTTGATAGGAGTATTCTTAATGCTGGTGTAGGCAAAGCAATGTCTAATCCAATAATGTTTTTGACTTCTTTACATGTGGTCTCGAATGACTGCTTGTGTGCTGATCTCTTATGATTGTAAAGTATGAAAATGTAAAAGTTCCTGGAATTGAAGCTTGGATTATTCTTATCATAGAACTAGCTGCGTATCATACATTTATTTCTTTTGGATTTCTCGTGAATCTTCTTTTAAATAATATTGATTAAGACTACATTTTCTGGTGCAATGATGCAAATCTACCCCTTGTCTTTGGACAAGTAAGGATCGGACCAATATATGTTCTTCTAATGCAATTGTGTGTGGTTGTTTAATATGCATGCTGTTTATGATTCTCTGAACTTTCCTCTAAAATGCATTAAAAAGGGACGTATTAATTATGATTAATGATTCTCTTTCTCTGCTCTGATTTGCAAAAGCGTTTTGAAGTGTCATCTATGTCTTGTGTTGCTGTCTTTTGTTCAGCTAATCATCTTAGTATAAACTCTAATGAAGATTCGATAACATAGCTGCTAAGATGAGCCATCAACAATTAATTGATAATTTTCAGGTTTCAATGTGGAAACTGTTGAATACAAGAACATCAGCTTCACCGTTTGGGATGTCGGGGGTCAGGACAAGGTATACTTGTTGTTTTAATCCAAAGACTTATACTCGGCATAAAGTTTGGTCTCTGTTAGACAAAATTAGTCCTGCCTCTCTTCTTCACTCTTTATCACTCTTATTTATGTTTTGCTCGTAGCTCTATTTATGTTGCATGGAGTATTATCTAAATGATCTAGCTTATTTATGTTTGCTTTGGCAGATCCGTCCATTGTGGAGGCATTATTTCCAGAACACTCAGGGTCTCATTTTTGTGGTTGATAGCAATGACAGAGACCGTGTTGTGGAGGCAAGAGATGAATTGCACAGGATGTTGAATGAGGTAATAATTCTCGCTCTCTTTGTAACTTGTGTAATTCTTGCTGGCGTCAAATTTGGCTTCTACAACTTTTGAGCTAAATGACATGAAGTTATGTGAATGAGTCTCAAACTTTACTTAAAATACTTAAGTTACAAGTGTAATATTTATACTGGATGATATAAAATATAACCTCTAATCTATTAAGTTTGACTAGATCAGCTTTAGGTCAGTGTTATCAAAAGCGAAAAGCGCAAAAAAGCTCTAAGATCAGCTGGGGCTTTAAGCGCAAAGCGCAAATAAAGCATGGTGTTTCATGAAAAAAGCTTTGCTGGTGCAAAAATACAAATATACATATGTTTAATCCAAGACTAATAATAATAAGCACGAATAACAAATATATGGACAAAGAATTCGTAAATACATTACGATAAAGTGAAATATCAATTATCTAGTGTCACATCTTCAAGAGAGGCCCATTGGCAAGGTAAAGTATGTCTTAGAGCCTTGATGATGACACTGAAGCGCACATAAAGCGAGGCAAAGCGCTCAACACGTTTAAGCCTCACTTTAGGGCTTAAGCGCGCTTTTGACAACACTGCTTTAGGTATGCAACACATCATTTATTTTCTAAGCTACTACCAATCTGATATTCTTGGGTGTAGGTGGTTGTTATTCCGCGTTGATTATGTACCACTTAATTCTTTAAAGGCTGATGCCATCTTCTCTGAGAAGAGAAGCGATTAATGCTTATGACTCTCACTGTCACATCCTCTTTAACGCTAGAACTCCTGAGTTGATGATGAGACCTTTAAGAATTAAGTTCATTAAGAAAAAAAAATCTTCAAAATGTTCCTGTTAAATTCTAGATTGAGAATTTTCAATTTGATGTGAGCTTCATTCTAGGTAAAGATAGTTGAGTCTGCTTTGAATTTTTAAAAACCAGTCCTAGTTCTCTTGCTGCTTTACACCCCCTTTTTTTCTTATTGGCAGTTATCTACTTTCCGTTATTCACTAGACCAGAAAGTGCAAAAAGAATTTCATGATCCTTTGAATCGAGTTTAACCTATGTTGTTCCTAAATGTTCCCAGGATGAGCTTCGGGATGCTGTGCTGCTTGTTTTTGCTAACAAACAAGATCTTCCTAATGCAATGAATGCTGCTGAAATAACTGATAAGCTTGGACTCCACTCACTCAGGCAGCGTCACTGGTAAAGCGCTCTCTGCCATAACACGGGACAAGCATCCCTTTCTGTTAAAGACATGCTAAATATTTGCCCCTTCGCTATATTCAGGTACATCCAGAGCACTTGTGCAACATCTGGAGAGGGACTTTATGAGGGGCTTGATTGGCTTTCTAACAACATTGCCAATAAGGTACTTGATAAGTTGGCAAATTTGCTGTGTACGATTGAATTTCCTCTTTTCACTTTTTGTCTAACGTCCTCCATTTACAGGCCTAAGCTGAAGTAGAGTTGTCGGGGGTTGATCCCTGGATGCAGGTGGTTTTTTATCTAGTTTCTTTTTCTTTTTGGTTTCTTTCTTTGTCATTCTCTGAATCTGTGTGGTTATGAATATCCCTTGACAGTTATTTGCTTCTTAGTAGGACCTTTTGGAAATGTTTTTGTAATACAATGGTTGGATGGATGTATGTAATTGTTGATTGTTTAGGTTCGAGTATAATGTTATAACTTGTAACAAAGACTAGCTCTTTATTGGAGTTCTTCGTATTTTGCACCCTTTATGTGTGCTCCATTTTTTTATTTGCACTCTTTGTTCATTGCACTGAAATATCTCCTTAAGTTTGCAAAGACCAATGATCTTTTTTGTACCAAAGCTCCTATTCCTTGGAAGAACAAGAGTTCGTTGTGTGAACAAGCTGCTTTAGTATCAAAGAAGGTTCTCACGTGTATTGATCGGTCCCATTTGGATGGATAGACTTTGGTTCCACCTGAGAGATTATCATGATGCTATTGATTTCTTCCTTGGCCTTTGGTTCTCCAATAATGTAGGTTCTCAAGAAAATTTCCTAGTCAAACAAGTCGTTAATAAAAGCTTGTGTGTGAAAAGTGGATTTAGACTAATATTAACTACTTTAGAAGCTAAGAAAACAGTAAAAACATGTGGAAAAGGAAGCAAGTAAAAAGCTAAAAATAGTAAGGAATGCTTGAAAAATTACCGAAAGATTTGACTGATTTGTTTTGTGTTGTCTGGGGCTAAAGCATAGTTATTGTTTTTGTTTGGTCGTGTGTTACATAAATTATTCTAATTATTCAAAGATAAGAGATTAGTTAACAGCTTGAACCCATTATCTAATCGTACTAGAAGTTACTCCCTCCGTCTCATAATAAGTGTCACTTTAGCAAAACTAATTTATTTCATAATAAGTGTAATCTTAGGAAATCAAGACATAAATTGGCTAACTTTTTTCAATTCTACCCTTAGACAAAGACTGATAATTTAAAGTAATACCTAAATGATGGTTGGAAAAGCCACATAGTAATTTGGTATAGTTGGATTTCCAACATCAAAAAATTTACTAATTGTGCATGATCTAATCAAGAGAAAAAAATAATTTATTTTTATTATATAAGAATAATTTGGTAAACTTCACATTGCATTATTGATTTCTTAATATATATGTTTTTTATTAAGGTGACACTTATTATGGGACAAAAGAAAGATATCCCTAAAGATAGGACACGATCTATCGAAGCGGTGCATGCCATTTGCATATTCGGCTAATTACATAACATTGCAGGTCGACTGATCATCATGTTGTAGATAGCTTTCAACCAACCTTTCTTGTCTCCAAAAATCTATATCTTCTCGAAAGTCAAAAGTGTTTTTTTTTAAATAAAAAAAAGAATTATTTATTTTAAAAAGTTAAGATATTTTCTCAAGCTTTTAAAAGAAAAGAAAAAGTGGGTTTGAGTATAATAGAAGGTGATAAAATATATATTTCCCCCTATAATCCTTTTCTGGAACACCTTGATCAAGCATAAATTATTATTCTAACATTAATAAAAGTAAATTTAAAATTAATTAATAAAATATAAACTGCTCTAACATTAGCAAAAGTGGTTTTTAAGTTGATTAATCAAACACGGACTACTAAAAAGCATTTTTGCCAGAAAAATATTTTTCACAATACGCAGATTCTGGAAGGGTAGGTTATAATCTTTATTGTGCAATAGCTTCTTGACTTTTGTGGGAGTGATTTCCTTTGACTTGAGCCTGGCACGTGGCATTTGGCTAGTAATGTTCACCTTTGGATGAGCTAGACCCCTGTGTTTGTCGAGCTGATTTCTAGGGTCGCCAAAATGTAAAATTATGGTAACAATAAGTTGGTAGAAATATACTAGTTAAACTTCTTTATAATTGTCATTCGTTATAACAATATTTCATTATAACAATCTGATTTTCTTCGGAATCGATTTTCATATTATATTTTACTTCTCTATAACAATAGTGACATTCATTATAGCGGTACACTCTTTGTAAAATTACCTCTCTATAACCGTCATACTCAAATATAGTGCAATAGTATTGTATAAGAAATATATCATGTATAAAAATAAAATATTAAAATATTTATGGTAATCATCAAGGAAAAGCTATGAATTCATTTTTGCTGAAAGTTTGGACAAAAATCTTCGTCAATTCAAGCGTTATATTATCACTAAGAGACGGGAATTCACGAATCGACTTACAATTGTAGAATTCCTACGTCCTACTTGAAATATTTAAATTTTTAATTAATTTTAAATGCATATGTTCCTTAGGTTTTAATTCTTTATCGATACGGTATAACTAGTTATGGATTTATTAGTCACTTCAATTCTTAATTAATGAAATATGAAAATTAATTGAGATTTTAAAATTAATAAGTATTTTGTTTTCATTTATAACATAAAAAGTATAGAAAAATAAATTTTTACGTATTTTTGTTTATAATAGCTAGGTGAGATCAAAACTTCAAATGCTGCCATTATAGAGAGGTTTAATCGTAATAAACAAGAGAAGATATCCAAACATATTAGAATGCACAATTTGGAATTCAAACATAAACTTCCAATAAATCCAATTGATGGATGGATTTTGGTTGCAACTAATTCAATTCAATATTCAAAGGACAAAAGTTTTTTTTTTCCACAGGTAGGATAGCTTCACTTTAACTACCGAAGAAATCCTTTTTTATTCCAAGTGATAGAGACATTCAGTCTTTCCTTCTCCTTTCTATCACTTAGCTAGATTTACAAAATAGTTTAAAAAGTAAAATACAACAAAAAACAATCAACATCGTGACCATTATATTTTAAAATGACTATAACCTTTACCAATCTCCTATTAGTCGTTGGTTCAAGTGATAAACCTAAAATAATTTAAGCTGACGACGAACACATGACGTTTTATCGCCCCTTTCTCATGCTTTTCTCCCCTATCTGTTCAATTTTATGACATAATTTATTCCTCGATTCGTTTCAAAAAAAGAATGGTACATTTATATATTTGTGAATAATTTAATTTAATTTTTTGTATTATTTCTAACGAGAAGTTTTAATAGTTACATAAATAATATGGCATGTTTAAAATTGCAAGTTTCAAAAAATTTATAAACACACAAATATTGACACAGTTAAAACCTCAACTTAAATAGATATTCATTTTTTCCTTAGATTTTTTAATAATTCAACCCATATCATATAAATTGAAATAGATGGAGTAACAAACGAACTTATTTAGAAAAATGAAATGAAAGTGAAGTTGTTGCATTTCCATTTCATTTGGTGTTCATTTGACATGCATGTGCCATTCTTCCGATCCTATTTAAAGCCATCAACCGGTCCTTAACATTGCTATAAGCTTTACACTTCCATAATTCTTATAAATGGCTGGAGCATTATCTGTAGATATCTTTTCCGACTCTAAAAATGTCTCAACTCTTAGCACGAGTCGCGCCAAGAAGGCGTACGTGACATTTTTGGCCTGAAATGGAGATTACGTGAAAGGAGTTGTTGGATTGGCAAAGAGTTTGCGAAAGGCGAAGAGTGTGTACCCTCTCGTGGCGGCCGTCTTGCCCGACGTGCCGGAGGAGCATCGGAAAATCATACGCAAGGTTGCATTGTTCGTGAAATTAAGCCAATTTATCCTCCTAAGCACCAAATTCAATTTGTTGCGGCCAATTATGTCATCAACTACTCCAAGGCTCCAAGCTCCGTTTATGGAATATAAATGTATATATGCAAATACATTTAATCAGCATTAGTCTTGCCTTTTCATTTTCCGATACTCTATTTGTTTCATTTTATATGATATTCTTTCCTTCTTAGTCTGTCTTAAAAAAGAATAAGACTCTATATATTTACAATAATTTTATTTAAAAATTTTAATTTACCCTTAATGAAATGAACTATAAGCACATAAAAATCTATGATATAGTTTACACCACAAGGCATCAACAATCCCTTTTTTTTTTTTTTTTTTCTTTTTAATTCTTAAACTCCATGGTCTATGCCCAGATTACATAAATTGAGTAAAAGGAAGTATTATTTTTTAATAATTAGTAATGTTCTCGTGGGGAAGGGGGCGGGAGTTAATTAACTCTTACATTTTAAAACTAATCAAATTTCTAAATGGAATCTTCGATTTGTTAATCTTCGATACATGAAGACAAAAGTTAAACGTCTTCTAAAGAAATGACTCAAAGAGTCTTCTTTAAAGATTAAAAAAGAAGTCGGACGTCAAGCTAAGCCAACGAAACATGACCTTTAAAATATAGTTACTCCAAAGTATCAAACAAAAACAATAACATACCCAAAGGTGTAATTCATAAGTACAAAGATGGCGAGGCAGGGTAAATACGACGTGTAAGATATATACATAACAAAATAATTTTAACTTATCCCTACCTTAATGGGATAGAAGCTTTTCTGTCTTGATTGACCCTACCTTAGAAAATGGTGAAAAAGTGCGTTAAAGTATCAAAATGAAAAACAAAAAAGCAGAATATATAGTTTACTCTTTAACTTTGAGGCCAATTTTTACACATCTCCAAACTTTTCAATGTGAATTTACAAATAATCTTAATGGTATATCGCAGCTTGTGGAATACGAGAAGATGGTATACTTAGACGCAGACATTCAAGTATACGAAATCATCGATCATCTCTTAGACGACACACCAAATGGATACTTGTACGCAGTGATGGATAGTTTCTGCGAGAAAGAATGGAACCATTCGATTCAGTATTCCGTTGGGTATTGCCAACAACATTGTCCTGATAAAAAGAATACGATTACTTGGCCTGCCGGTTCATCAGCTCCTCCCTTGTACTTCAATACTGGCATGCTCCTGTTTGAGCCTAATCGCGTTACTTATGATAACGTTCTTCAAGCTGTACAAACTACTCCACCTGCTCCATTTGCAGAGCAGGTAAAAATTAGTCAAGTTCAGTCTGAGTTAAAAGAAAACTAAATCACCTGTGGTAATGTTGGCTTACACCTACCGCCTAGGGGTTGGTCTAGTTGCTAGTGGCAAGAGCACATCACGTGATGGATGGATTAGGCACACGTCATCGGTTCAAACACTGGCCCAAACAGAAGTCTTGTATTTAAGTTGATAAGGGCAGAGGAGGACTAATTCAAAAAAAAAAAAAACCTGTAACTACTAGAAATTAACTCCCTATCTTTTGAAAAGGAGGATAGTCAAGTTCAGTCTGAGTTAAAAGAAAAATAAATCACCTGTGGTAATGTTGGCTAACACTTACCGCCTAGAGGTCGGTCTAGTTGCTAGTGGCAAGAGCACATCACGTGATGTGTGGGTTAGGCACTGACCCAAACTGATGTCTTGTATTTAAGTCGATAGGGGTAGAGGGGCAGGCCATTATCCTCCAAGTTCAAATCTTCTGGGAATTCTCAGTTGCCAAAGAAAAAAAAAAAAGTATTGGCTTACACCTAATACGATTTTAACTCTTTTAAGTTCCAAATTAGAGCCAGATCTTCTGTCTTCATTGTTTTGCATTTTACTATTTGACCCTTTTTCCCTTAGATACATTGCTTTGTAAAAGTTATCATTGGTGGAATGTATAGCAGACATTTGAAACAAAGCAGAAGCTTTATAATAATTTGCACAATTTTTTACTGCACTATATGATTGTATGAGTCCATTGTTGCTTTAAAAGAACACAGGCAAAATAGGCAAGGAGAGGTTCGATATGGGAGGAATGTACGTAGAAACCACAGTCTAAGTTCTCTTACTACTTACACCCGTATTTTTCTTATTGTCAGATATCTACTTCCCGTTATTCATTAGACCAGAAAGTGAAAAAAATGAACTTGGTGATCCTTTGAATTGAGTTTAACCTTTGTTGACTGACATGTGGGCTGTATTGTTGTTCCTATAGGATGAGCTTGGGGACGCTGTGCTGCTTGTCACTACAAGAAAGTAGAGAAATGAAAACAAAAAATTTAATATTTGGCAACAACTTAGTTTTATTTTTAAGAATGAACTTTTTTGTTGCCAAGGAATTTAATTTTGTTGCCATAATATTGATTATTGTTGCAAAAAGTACTTTTGGCAACAAAAAAAAAATTGTTGTCAAAAGTACCTTTTGCAACAATAATCAATCTATGATAACAAAAATAATTTTGTTGCCATTTTTTTTTTTTTTTTTTTTTTTTTTTTTTGCTAACAAACAAGATCTTCCTAATGCAATGAATGCTGCTGAAATAACTGATAAACTTGGACTCCACTCCCTCAGGCAGCGTCACTGGTAAGCCGCTCTGCCATAACATGCAACAAATATACTGTTCTGTTCAAGACGTGCTAAATATTTGCCCTTTGCTATATTCAGGTACATCCAGAGCACTTGTGCAACATCTGGAGAGGGACTCGATTGGCTTTCTAACAACATTGCCAATAAGGTAATTTGATAAGGTTCTTAATTAATAAAAGTTGGTGTTGCAAAGTTGCTGTGTACATAATTGAATTTCCTCTTTTTCCCTAACATCCTTCATTTACAGGCCTAAGTCGAAGTAGTGTTGCGGGTTGATTCTGGATGCAGAAGGGTTTTTATCTAGTTGGTTTTTTCTTTTTCAAACAAATTCTATGAATCTGTGTGGTTATGAACATCCTTTGACAGTCATTTGCTTCTTAGGACCTTTTGAAATGTTTTAGTAATACAATGGTTGAGTGTATGTAATTGCTGATTATTTAGGTTCGAGCATAATGTTATAACTTGTAACAACGACTAGCTCTTTTGTAGAGTTCTTGGTATTGATTGCTGAGATCCCCGATATGTCCTAGTCAAATAAGAGCCTGTTTGGATGGGCTTAAAGTTATTTACAAAAGTATAAATTTTAAAATATTTTTATACAAAAAAGGGATGAATAATGAAATGGAATAGAGAGAAAGAATAAATGTTTAGGAAGGTTATTTCAAAAGTTACAGAGGATTAGGATAAAATTGTGACAAGTTTGACCAAACAAAAAATGCTTATAAGTTGCAAAATTATAAATTATGTGTGACCACCTTATGACGTTTAATCGATAAACACTTTTGAGTTATAAATATTTTTGATGTTATCAAATACGTAGATAAACCAAAAAAGACTGTCAAACACCCTCATAATTATTGGGTTTAATCTATATCTGTATATAATATAAAGCTAGAGATAGATAAGGTAATGTGGCACCTCTTTTGGCCTCCATTACTATTTCTTTTATTTCTCTCTTTTTTTTTTCTTTTTTTTTTTTGGCATTTTCCCTCCATTTCTCTACATAATAATCCACTAACTGATTTGATTAATAAAAGCTTAACAAATTAAATATTCCTTCGACAAAAGTCAGCACACGTACAAAGCCCATGGGCCATGACAGCATATTTATTGGTACATTAATTGTATTTTTACAATAAAGACAAAAGTCGTTTTATCCCCTTTTTTCCCTAAGTCTACCCACGTTTGTTGAGCAAATCTTAATGCAGAAGTGAAAAGCCGTTTTTAAGCGTCAATCCTACCACAATTTTCAATTACACTTATTTTTAATGTGTATTTATTCTTCATATTAATCACTAGTAACTACAGTGGTTAACTCCTCTGCCTCTTGATATTCTAATCTTTACCCTATATGTGTGTCTTCTTATTCATTTTTTTTTAATGGTATGTTATTCCCCATGTGTTGTGCTCTTATGGTTTCTTATCAAAAACTTCTTGTCTGATCTTACTTTCGAAGATTTTCTTTCAATAAATTAGTTTTTGTTATCTTATATTATTTCTAAGCAAGAACCTAACATGTCAAATTTTACTTTGTTTATCATTTTTATTTGTACTGTATTTATTTTTGAATGTATCGTTTCTTGCAAGGACAAGGAAAAGATGAAATGTTGGACAGAAAAGAAGACTAGAAAATGACCAGGGGAGATTAGAGGATAAGGACAAGCGCATATTATCATGACGACTTGCTATGAATATCTTTTTTGTAATGTTTTATCTTTGCTTCTTCTAAATACCTTAAGATTAGTGTTCTATTAAATTAGATTTGCGGGGAAAAAAGTTGATATCTCCTTTAACCACATGTAAGGTATCTATTTTTTTTAGAACCGGGATATGTGAATGGCTTAACTTTGTTCATAATAATTGTTTATTTGCTCTTTTTTTTTTTTTTTTTTTAATGCCTCTTGCTTCATTGTTTTAGCCTAGGTAATTATTTTCCCTTTTGTCTGGGTAGGTTATTATTGGAGATGTGATAAACTATCTTTTAAAGAGATGTGATAAACTATCTTTTAAAAAAAAAAATGGGATTAGGGGAAGGGGAGAGAGGATTATTAGACAGCGAATCGAACCCTCACCAACCTTCACCAACAAGCAATTGAAAAGTTCATAAATGATTAACCAATTCTACTACATTAGAAACTATCAAAGAATAAGAACGTTGAAAAAATGTCTAAAAAATTAGCTGATTGTTACTTTCGTTGTCATTACTATTGCAGAAATAATCGTTTCCATTTTGCATTTTATTTGAAATTTCAAGTCTTTATCAAAGAAAAATTGCTTGTATTAAAGAGTCACAAATTTAATTCAAGTCATAAATGAGATGTTTCAGTCGATATGTTAACGAGTAACCAAGGCAAATCTGCATTTTTTACATTATGTATATTAATATTACCACCCTATAAGTTCAAATAATTTGTGTATACATACACAAATGAATGAACACTTTTTTTTTTTTTTTAATATCTTAACCATATAGATTGATTATAAAGGATTAAACAAAACTAGACCACCTCTGGTTTGCATTTTCAGCTTTTTTACGTTACCTTTTATTTTCTTATTCAAGTTAACATATATTAATTTAAATGAATAGTTTCATATTTGACATTGATGTCTCTCACATATTCTTTATGTCAAAAGACTATATGTAAATTATCTAAAAAATCATGAAAAAGTGGTAAAATCATAAAAGATGTTTGATTAATAAACATTATTCATTTTATAAAATAATAACATTAGTATTTATTCATATTTTATATTCTTTTAATGACTGCGCGTAGCGCAGACAAATACACTAGCGAAGTAGTAAACCAGGGAAATATCCCAATTTGTTAAAAAACACATTTTTGAATTCAAACATAATACTTCCGACAAATCAAATTGATGGATGAATTTGGTTGAAGTAATTCAATTTTCAAAGGACGACAAAGGTTTTTCTTCTCTATTTTTTTTTCCCCACAATTACGATAGCTTTCTCACCTTAACTAACGAAGAAATCCTTTTTTATTCCAAGTGAATAGTGTTAGAGACCTTTTTTTTTTTTTTTTTGGTTTTCCATCCAGTGTTAGATGCCGCGTTGGAGCCTCGACTAATACTGGATTAGTGCGGGTAGTCGCGTTGAAAAAAAGACTTCTAACAAGCTGCCGTATCTACGAATCTTACTGGCTCGAGGCATCTTCCTTAAGGATAAGTAATCTTAAGTATTCTGTGTACACCACAACCCTTCTTGGTGTGATAGAGACATTCACTCTTTCCTTCTCCTTTCATTTAGCTAGATTTAAAAAATAGTTTTAACAGTAAGATACAACAACATAAAAAACAAAAAAAACAAAAAAAATCAACATCGTGACCATTATATTTCAAAATGACTATGACCTTTACCAATCTCCTATTAGTCGTTGGTTCAAGTGATAAACCTAAAGTAATTTAAGGTGACGACGAACCCATGACGTTTTATCGTGATGTCCTTATTCATATTTTCTTTACCCTATTTGTTCAATTTTATGAAATTTTTTATTCATCGATTCGTTTAAAAAAAAAACAATACATTTATATATTTATAAATAATTTAATTTGATTGTTATATTATTCCTAACTTGAAATTTTAATAGTTACATAAATCATATGACATATTAAAACTACAAATTTCAAATTTCTTATAAATACACAAATATTGACACAGTTAAAACCACAAGCTTAAAAAGATATTCATTTTTTCCTTAAATTTTGTAATAATTCAGACCTTATTATATAAATTGAAATAGATGTAGTAACAAAAGAACTTATTTAGAAAAATGAAATGAAAGTGAAGTTGCATTTCCATTTCATTTGGTGTTCATTTGACATGCATTTCTTTCGGCCTATTTAAAGCCATCAACCAGTCCTTAACATTACTATAAGCTTTACACTTCCATAATTCTTATAAATGGCTGGAGTGTTATCTGTAGATATCTTTTCCGACTCTAAAAAAGTCTCAACTCTTAGCACGAGTCACGCCAAGAGGGCATACGTGACGTTTTTAGCCGGAAATGGCGATTACGTGAAAGGAGTTGTTGGATTGGCAAAGGGTTTGCGAAAGGTGAAGAGTGCATACCCTCTCGTGGTGGCCGTCTTGCCCGATGTGCCGGAGGAGCACCGGAAAATCATACGCAAACAAGGTTGCATTCTTCGTGAAATTGAGCCAGTTCATCCTCCTAAGCACCAAATACAATTTGTTGCGGCCCATTATGTCATCAACTACACCAAGCTCCGTTTATGGAATGTAAGTTTATGTATGCAAATACATTTAAGGAATGTCGAACCGTTTGGCCATGAGAATTTTTTACTTTTTTCGGAAAATAATTCATTTTACTTGAAAATCAACGATATAAATTTTAAATACAACTTAAACATCTAAACCTTATTTTCACTTTTTTTTTTACTTTCATTACATTCAAGCAACCAAATATTCTTTGCAAAAACTATATATAACCAAACACAATCCCATCTTCAACTTCAACTTCAAAATTCCAAATAAAGCGAAAAATATTTGGTTTTCATCGCCAAACGCCTATATAATTGTACCACATACTAGTCTTGCCTTTTCATATTCCGATACTCTATTTATTCCATTTTATATGAATTTGTTCCATTTTATATGATATTTTTTTCCTTCCCATTATGTCTTAAAAAGAATAAGACTTTATATTTAAAAATCATTTTATTTTTAGAATTCTAATTTACCCTTTGATGAAATGAACTGTAGGCACAGAATTATCACTACAAAAAAATGGATAATTTGTGGAGGTTGAAAGTTGCAATTCGCGCAGGTTTTAGCCTCCTTTAGCAAATAGCGGAAGCTAAAACCTCCGCGAATGACAACTTTCAACCTCTGCAAATTACCATTTTTTTTGTAGTGTATCTATGATATATTTTACCTCACAAGGTTTCAATTTTTTTTTTTTCCTTCTTAAACTCTATGGTCTATTCCCAGATTACATAAATTGAGTAAAAGAAATAGTATAGTTTAATTAGTAATGTTTTTGTGGAGAAGGGGGAGGGGGCAGGAGTTAATTTAACTCTTACATTTTAACACTAGTCAAATCTCTAATTGGATTCTTCCATTTGTTAATCTTCCATATAAAAGAGAAAATTAGGTTCATTTGTAAACACACCAAACACCAAAATCATCTAGACAAAGAAATCTCTCGACTCCAAGTGAGGTATTCCTTTAAAAACTAAAAAAATAGAAGTCAGACATCAAGCAAAAAAAATCAAAAGAGTGTTTTTCACGTGGGTGTAGCTTTAAGTATTTATATTTATCAAAATAAAAAGGCAACTATATATAGTTTACTCCTTAACTTTGAGGTGAAATTTTTGAGACTTGTTGATTTAACCATAACTTAGTGTTCCAATTTTTACACATCCAACCTTTTCAAAGTGAATTTAATTAATTTACTACTCTCTCCATCTCAAATTATATGTCATGATACTTTTTTACATGACTTTTAAAAAATGTTAATTAGGAGGGGAGTTTTAAACTATTTTACCTTCATAAGTAGTTGAGCAATCATAACATCATCCCATAATTGAATGTGATTTTTATCTTTAAAGTCTTAAAAACAATTACTACTAAGGTAAAAATGAAGGAAAAAAAACAATTAATTGTACTAATCTTTAAAACGAAGAAATAATTTAAGGCAAGAATTATTTTAGAAACGGCTGAAGTTCACGCTTTAAAAAGCGGAGAATGTGAGATAAGGAAAAAGAAAGAGCATGATTTGTGATGCTCTAGTAATAATCTTAATGGTATATATTGCAGTTTTTGGAATACGAGAAGATGATATACTTAGACGCAGACATTCAAGTATACGAAAACATCGATCATCTCTTAGACGACACACCAATGGTTACTTGTATGCTGTGATGGATTGTTTCTGTGGAGAAAGAATGGAACCATTCAATTCAATATTCCGTTGGGTATTGCCAACAACATTGTCCTGATAAAAAGAAAACGATAACTTGGCCTGCCGGTTCATCAGCTCCTCCCTTGTACTTCAATGCTGGCAAGTCTCGTGTTTGAGCCTAGTCGTGTTACTTATGATAACCTTCTTCAAGCTGTCCAAATTACTCCACCTACTCCATTTGCAGAGCAGGTAATATAAAGCTAGTACTACTAGAATTTAAATAGAGTCTTAACTTCTACATATGCGCAGCAAATAGACGGATTGGACTGAATTTTGGGCGAGTTAATGGCCGGAATCAAAAAATATGTTGTTATTCAATCTTGTGCAAAAGTTAGTTGCGATCGTATGCTTAAGATGTTCCAAACGTATATGGCAACTATGACCACTCGAAAAGTTGGCTGCAAAGCTTTTACTGCCTTAATTAGAAATGTTCACGGGTTGTCACTATTTTGGATAGTTATTTAGTAAATGACATTTTTTTTCTTTTTACAAAACTTACAGACTTTTTAGGCTTAGTTAATCTATCTCAAAAATTAATGGGCGAATTGTGATGGGAATGATGTTCCGGATAGATTTGAGTAACGTATTGATGAGGTTTAATTTTTGTCCTCAAAATGTTCCTTCTTCCTTAACTTTTGTATTACTCAGGGGAGAACCCCGAATGTTAAAGAGAGGCCATGGAAGATGAGCACAAGGATCAATTGGATCAAGCCATGCAAGATGAGATGAAATCTGCGTGAGAACCATTCTTATGAGTTGGTGAAATTGCTCATGGCACTTTGAAGAACAAGTGGGTGTTCAAAGTTAAAATCGCATAATTGGATGTGCTGTGGTTGGTTGTTAAAGGGATTTGGTCAAAGGAAGGTATTGACTTTGTTGAAATATTTTTTTTTTTATTTTTTTTTAGTCTTGATTTGGAGATTTAGGCCACATGTAGCCTTTGGCAGACTTAGGAAGAGGAGATTTATATGGAACAACTTTGAGGCTTAAGGGGCAAAAGCAAAGAAAATTTTAAGGACAAAAAGTTAAAGACCACCCACAAAAGTGAAGGGGATAATCTTGCAAAAAAAAAAAAAATTAACTTTGATCAATTGTAGAAAATATTAGCAAGAAAGCTTCGATTGTCTTTTGCAAAAAGACTTGGGTCACGAGATTTTGGGCATGAGTATTACTCGTTCATGAAAAGAAGCTTTAATTGTCACGAGAAAAGTACATAGAACGTGTCTTGGAGCGCTTGAACATGAAGAATGCTAAGAGGGTTAGCACACCTTGTCACCAAAAAGATGTGTCCTAAACTTGGATCGAAAAAGAGAGAATGTCGGGTTCCTTATTCCTTGCGCCGTCGGTTAATGTATGCAATGGTATGCGGCTCGACCGATATTGCTCACATATTAAATTTACAAATAGCATTGGGAAGGCTGTGAAGTGATACTGTTCTAAGATATGAATCTTGTGTTTTGGAGATCAAATCCAATTTTGAAGGCTATACGATTCGATATGGCAAATGACCTTGATAACGAGAAAATCCATATGTATTTGTTTACTTTTTAGCTATATCATGGCGGCCGAAGTTGCGAAGTGTAAACTAAAATAACAGGGTATCATTACTCAGGATTCTCCCTCTTCAAGAACTGTGCAAAATATGGAGTATGTTGTCTATGAACGATGTATTTCCAGACTTGAGCAAGAACTCCATGTACCATGCGAAACAAAACACATTGATGTCCTATCATTGGATTCGTGAACAAGTGGAGAACGAATCATTTCGTGTCAAGAAGATTCACGCGAGTGAAAATCCTGTATGACGCTCGATCGAGAGACAAGTTCGCTAAAGTGAACTTGTCGGCATGCACTCAAACTACTCCCTCCTTCAAGTAAATGGGACCGGAGGGGGAGTTTTACTCCCAATTTTTTTTGTTCACATTATGTAAGCGCTTACCTCATCATTTTGATGTAAGCTCCTCATCATAAAATTATTCCTATAAATAAAATTCATTTGTAAACACACTAAACACCAAAATCATTTGCTAACACACCAAAATCTCGGACAATACAAAAAGTGAAATTATCTAAGAAAATAGTTAATGAAGAAAAATAGATTAAAATATTTTAGTAGCTGGGAAAAATCAAAAGAGTGTTTTTCTTTTGTGGGTGTAGGGTTTAAGTATTTATACTCGTTACTAATCAAAAATTCCTTACTATAGTGATATCAATTTTAGAGATTTTTCCCTTATTCGTCTTCATTATTATTTTTTTATTCTTGTTGATTTAACCATAACTTATTTCGCGTTTATCACTAATAATGAATATTATTTTTTTGCTATTTTATTCCCAGATAGGGGCAGGAGTTAATTTAACTCTTACATTTTAACACTAGTCAAATCTCTAATTGGATTCTTCCATTTGTTAATCTTCCATATAGGAAGAGAAAATTAGTTAAACGTCTTCTAAAGAAATGACTCCAAGAGTCTCCTTTAAAAACTAAAAAAAGAAGTCAGACATCAAGCAAACGAGCACGAGCTTTAAAATATTTATCAAAATAAAAAAGGCAATATATATAGTTTACTCCTTAACTTTGAGGTGAAATTTTTGAGACGTACCTCTCAACACTGCCAATTTTTACACATCCAACCTTTTCAAAGTGAATTTAATTAATTTACTACTCTCTCCATCTCAAATTATATGTCATGATACTTTTTTACATGACTTTTAAAAAATGTTAATTAGGAGGAGTTTTAAACTATTTTACCCTTCATAAGTAGTTGAACAATCATAACATCATCCCATAATTTGATGTGATCGTACCTTAAAAACAATTACTACTAAGGTAAAAAATGAAGGAAAAAAAACAATTAATTGTATCTTGAACTTTTAAATGACAAATAATTTAAGACAATTATTTTTAGAAAGCACGACAGATGATTTGTGAATATATTGCAGTTTTTGGAATACGAGAAGATGATATACTTAGACGCAGACATTCAAGTATACGAAAACATCGATCATCTCTTAGACGACACACCAAATGGTTACTTGTATGCTGTGATGGATTGTTTCTGTGAGAAAGAATGGAACCATTCAATTCAATATTCCGTTGGGTATTGCCAACAACATTGTCCTGATAAAAAGAAAACGATAACTTGGCCTGCCGGTTCATCAGCTCCTCCCTTGTACTTCAATGCTGGCATGCTCGTGTTTGAGCCTAGTCGTGTTACTTATGATAACCTTCTTCAAGCTGTCCAAATTACTCCACCTACTCCATTTGCAGAGCAGGTAATATAAAGCTAGTACTACTAGAATTTAAATAGAGTCTTAACTTCTACATATGCTTGAGAAAAAAGATTTTATCGGACTGAATTTTGGGCGAGTTAATGGCCGGAATCAAAAAATATGTTGTTATTCAATCTTGTGCAAAAGTTAGTTGGACTGGGTTAAGATGGGCTAAATATGAGTCATAACTCAACTTGTCCAATTCTGAGTCAAGCTTTAATTAGAAATGTTCACGGGTTGTCACTATTTTGGATAGTTATTTAGTAAATGACATTTTTTTTTCTTTTACAACTTACAGACTTTTTAGACTGCTATCTAAAAATTAATGGGCAATTTGAATTATTTCCTTCATTTGGGTGGTCTTTCTTTTTGTCTCAAATGCTTCTTTAACTTTGTTCTTAATATATCGTGGGCTTAGCTAATGTAAATTTCAAGATAATGTGTATCAAGTCGATTGTAAAAAATCTTTTTTTTTTTTTTTTTTTTTGTGTCCGTTTGAACCCACAACTTCAGGGTATTAAGCGAAGGGCAAAACTTAAAGATTACCAATTTGAAGGATAAAAATTAAAGACCACCCCAAATGAAGGATAATCCGCGCAAAAAAAAAAAAATTAACTTTGATCAAACTGAAAATATTAGCAAACTATCCAAATTAGCACAGGTTTTAGATGAGTTTAATTTGGGCGGGTCAAGATGGGCTTTGACCAACCTAAACTCGGATCGGATGTCGAGTCATATTTTCATTGGTTAATTTTGTCACCCCCTACTGCTACATATTAAATTTACAACATAATCACCAAGTGTTGTGTTAGAGATATTCTTCCATCTTTAGCCAGGGTCTCGGATTCTAGTACCAGATATCAAATGAGAATTAAAGTATATGTATGATAATTTTTACACTATCAAGTTAACTAAAATAACGGGGTATCATTACTCAGGATTTTCCCTCCATGTGCAAAATATGACAGGATTTCTTGAACATGTATTTCCAAGAAGTATACAAACCAATTCCTCTGGTATACAACTTGGTACTAGCAATGCTGTGGCACCACCCTGAAAACGTTGACCTCGACAAAGTTAAAGTGGTTCACTACTCTGCAGCCGTAAGTTTTACTCCCTACTTTTTATTTTATGTAATTCTATTTCTTTTTAAGTCTGTTTAAAATAAAAATAAAATTATTTGAAAAAAATTATCTTTAAACTTTCAATTCACTACAAAAAAAAAAATAGAAATTAACTACGAAATTTGGTTAATGAATCTGTCATTAACACGAATTTTTAATAATTCATGACCAATCAATCGTTTAATAGGATTAGAGATATATTTTTACTGTCCTTCATTAATTTTTTCTTTTTCTGCGATACTTTTTTATCCTTAATGAGTAGCTTTTATAGATACAAATATTATACTCCGTCCGTCCATTTTTACGTGTCCAGTATATTAAAAATAAATGTTCATTTTTTACTTGGCTGGTTAATTAAGAGATAGTTTACCATTTCATACCTATTTTACCTTATTATTAATTATTGGGTTGGAAACTTCAAGAAATTGTTAGTGGTTGCCCAATTTTTAAAGTATGTTTGATTGATTTCAATTATTTAGATGATATGTCATAATTAGGGGTGATATAATAAAATTGTCATTTTATTTATTGCTCTTTAAGGAGTGTACAAAGTCAAACATGAACAAGTAAAAATGGACAGGAGAGAGTACCGTATTTAATCCACAAGTTTCAAAAATTTCTATTTCTTTCTTAAATTTCATGCTGGTCAAATAAATTCACATAATTGGAACATATTCTTTGGTATATAATACGTATACAGGGATCAAAGCCGTGGAGATATACTGGAAAAGAAGAAAACATGGACAGGGAAGACGTAAAGATGTTAGTCAAGAAATGGTGGGACATTTACAATGATGCTTCCCTTGATTACATTTACCCTCATGATGATGAACAAGATAGTAGAGTTCCAAAAAAACCGACACCTTTTATTACTGCTTCTTCTGCTGCTTGATTGGAAAAGCATTTCACGTTGCTCGAATGCTTTAGAAATGACGATATATAGGTGTCAAACTTTTAGAAGTGTATGTTTTGAGGATCGACTTGACACGGGGACAATTAACATTTTTTTAAAAGTCCGAGCTAACATAGTTGAACTTCATATGATATTACATAATCTGATAATTATTTCCTGTTTTCTTAGCGAAGCTTCTTGGCTCTGTTCTTAATATATCGTACTTAGCTATGTAACCAGATAATGTGTATCAAGTGGATTGTAAAAAATCCTTCATGTCCGGAATTCTATCTTTCATATTGGATTGATTTTTGTGGTAGAAGAAATCAAAAAGTATACTTTTGATTTTTGAGAGTAGACATTATATCCAGGTGATAAATTTTTCCTTTTAACCATTTGCGCCGCATAATAGAAGCTAGCCTTAAAAATAGTTTCGGAAACCCCCTCGTTCCTTATTTTACATTGAATTATCTTGCTTGATTTTACTCCATTAGATTATTTTCGATTTTTCTAGCTACAGGTTGTACTAAGTTTTGATTATTGATTTTTTTTTTTCCACAAGATACAAAGGATTAAATGGGCCTTTATGACAAAGCTTAAAATAGAAATCGACGAAGTGAATTGATACCCCCACAGTCCAAAATGTTACATTCACACTTCGTTTTTTTTTTTTTTTTTTTCTTTTCATTCGATTTTCAGTATCTGCATGGGGCTCAATTAAATTTGAATTCGCGTCGAAAAGTCCGATAATCTGCTCCCTAAAGATGGAGGAGTAATTACCACTTGTAGGTCATATTTGGTTTCTCATTGCATAGTATCATTCATTGAACTCAGAATAACGAATGTGTTCAATCACACTTTATTTGAGTAGATTCTATCAGCTATACTACAACAAAGAATGTGCTTTACACAATTAAACTGCCAAAATAGAGATTATGATGACTTGACAATCGAAGACAATCTTCGATGATGCCTTGCAGTTCTCCTTCTCAACGCCCACCTTTCTTTTATATCACGAATATCGCCTACTTGGGGTTCAGCAGGAGATTCCTCATTTACCTGCAAACCTTGGTGACCATCAGTGCCAGAAGATCCTCGTATTCTAGCTGCTTCAGCAACCAAATCTGTTATAATCATCTCGGTCGTCTTGCTAGTTATTCCTCTAAGATACCAAGAAATGGGTGGAGGAGGTACGATAGCTGGTTGAATGAGTTGGTCCAAGCTAACCGTTGATCCAATCCTGCCTTTTCCTTTAGTGTATGAAATGTAATCCGCTAACGTCTTAGGTCTGAAGGGATGGCAAAGATGTTGATCAACAAGCAGGGGTTCCACTTTCCAGTGACCTTCAAATCTTTCCATGAATCCAGTTTTCACTTGCTTGAAATTCATCTAAACAGACATAAAAATCAAAGGGCAAGTAGAGAAATACAAAAGCTACATTTGATAGTACAGTAGATTATACGCGATATAATGGCAGTTTAGGATAATTAAAAACTGGCCTCACACAGAAGTATGGTGAACCACGATGCCCTATCACAGTAAGATACGAATGTTGCTTTGAAAGAAGCACTTGCAAGGTTTAGTTATGCAGATATTAGTACTGCAAGAATTAGAAATGCAGAGTTCAGTTATTCATGTATTAATTATTCCATCTTCTACCTTACATAAAATAAGACATAGATTCCCTCGTAACATGTACATGTATTAGTTATGCAGAAAAGAGAAACATGAACCAAACATCATATTAGCAAAGTTATGTTTTGTGTGGAAAAGAGAAAAAACTATCCAAACATTGTACAACTGATGCTAGATTGGAGATTATTTTTCTCCATTGTTTGAAGTATGGTGAACCACGATGCCCAGTCACAGTTAGATACGAATGTTGCTTTGAAAGAAGCACTTGCAAGGTTTAGTTATGCAGATATTAATACTGCAGGAATTAGAAATGCAGATTTTAGTTATTCATTTATTAGTTATTCCATCTTCTACCTTACATAAAATACGACATAGATTTCCTCGTAACTTGTACATGTATTAATTATGCAGAAAAGAGAAACATGAACCAAACATCATATTAGCAATGTTACGTTTTATGTGGAAAAGAGAAAAACACCATCCAAACATTGTACAACTTAAGCTAGATTGGAGATTATTTTTCTCCATTTTTGTAACCAAACAATGTATAAAGTTAAACTAGTTTTAATACATAGATGAGCACCAATTTATAGGAATAATATTCTGGTGACCAATATAACTGCAACTGAAGCACTTGCAGTAATTTTCCAAAGGCTTTTAGAAGTTCTATTGTTTAAAAGCACTGCTCCCGAGTACTTCTTTCAGTCTGTAATTATGATTGCATTTACAGTCAAAGGCTCAAATCTACTTTCAAATTACTCAGAGTGAAAAAACAAGAGTTTGCAATTTGGGAGATCTTAACAAGCCATTTCAGTTCAACTGTACTCATTTCAAGAGAGGTAACGGTAAAAATAATTTTATACTTAAATCTTCTCAGTGTTTCTTACATCTTAACTGAGAACAATCCAAACAAAGTAGATAACTCCTCCATGAATGATGATGAGCTTATTTCTCTTCAAGATAAAGTTGAAAAGTACGATGATGATGCATACAAGTGTTGGTATTATCTTATCAGTTGTCTATCTGACATTGGTTCGCTATTTATCAAGGTGAGACAAATGGTTCCAACTTGTGTAGTCACTTATGCAAGCTGCCAGTTGGTCCAACAGATTGGTACATCAAGATCAGCAACCTGATAGTTTTTTAAGCATCAAAACTTAAAGAAAGTATTTAATGGATTGCTGAAAGTTCAACTACTACTCGCCAAACTTAACCTTGCATGATCGATTGTGTTTCACTAAATGTGGACCCTTTGACTTCTCACCTTTTCCTTTAATTCATGACACAATATGAAAAAAAACAGGCAGTGCGGTTTAACAAATACATAGCAACTAATCAGTGATCAGGTTAGTAATTACCGTGTAGTCTTCTCTGTTTTGGTCCACTAAAACATGAACAGATATTGTTCCTGACCACCAAAGAAATCTCCATATTGCGGCTTGCTCTAATTCAACCACTTGCCTTGAACCTTCATCAACCAACACCTTCCTTGATAATACTTCCTGATATATGTAGAAACCTTAGATCAGATTTAGAATTGAAAAGGCATATGATAATAAAGCTTAAAATAAAAAGAGAGAAACAGAAGCAATATAAAAGGAAAGAAACTTTGATGCCCTCAGAGCGAGAAAATGACAAAAAAAGGGTCTCTCATGTTTGAGGGTAGGTTCAAATAGTCCCGTAAGTATGCACTTACAGTTTTGGTCCCTTAAGTTTGCCAAAACTTAACACTTTCAGTCTCTATCAAATACTCCATCTGTTTCAATTTATGTCAACCTATTACTATTTGGGGAGTCTACGAGGTGGTACTTTGACCACGTTTTCCTTACATTTTTTATATGTTATTTGAATTATAAATTGTCATGACTTATAGTATTTTTTATGTAGCTTCTAAATATATAAATCTTATTTTTACAAACTTGAAAAATCTATGTCAAAATTTACGGTCATAGTTATATAATTTGACCCTCGTACTCTGAAAAGGTTCACATAAATTGAAACGGAGGGAATAGTATTTAACAATTTATGTTCGCTAGATTTGATGAAAATAGTAGGAAAAATGATTTAACCATAAACGCCAAGAAAGTTCCATCAAAATCTAAAATATACAACACAGAAAACTGCAGTACACACTAAAAAGATATTTAAAAAAAAAAAAAAAAAAATTTATCAGGTTTCAAAGTGAAAAGGCATATGATATAATAAAGCTCAAGGGAAGAAGAGAATAACAGAAGATATAAAAGGAAAGGAACTTTGATGCCCTCAGTATTACTGGTGTCGTTTTCTAACATATTAATGAGATATCTTACCTTGATATTCTTGAAGACTCTTTTATTTTCAGGGTCGGTTACAATGTCATACACAGTATCTGGGGGCAATCCAATATTAACTTTCACATTCAGGTTGCAGAGAGAACCTTTGGGTACACTTACCTGTAAGAATTTAAGTTCACAAATCATAAGGCCTCATAAGAGGTTCAAACAACACAATTAAGCTCTATAAGTACAACAGACACGGTGGTCCGACTGAATTTGTGACTTCTCAGGTGAAATACAAATTACGAAAAATCAATCCGTTATGATCCTCCATTACTTCCTCTCCTCTCTCGGTAAAACTGAATAAGTACCCTTAGAATATCTGATAAAATTGGAACTATCATGAGAAGATTAACATGCACAAATCAAGAACTGGTCCTAGTCTTTCATTTATAAAAGAAGATTGAACAAGTTAATAGAAAGAAGATCAATGGTGGAGAAATGCATTAATGGACCTAAAATAGTAACGTTAAGATATCAGGAAAATTTCTATTCGACGAAATTTTAAATTTGAAATGTTGAAATGATCCTTTCCAGATATAGCACAAGGAACTGGGAGGTCAATTTTCAATCGGAATTTTACACCCTAAGAATAATTTCACTGAGTTGTTACCTTTACATTTGGCGGTGGATCAACCCAACTCGGATTCTCTTTCCAAGATTGTAATTGCTTCTCTTTATCCAAACCTATGACTGCAGATGCTCCTCTGTTCTTACCTCTCATGACTGATGAGATTGATTTATCATGATTGGTTTTCAATCTTTTGAAATTTGACTGCAGCAACAAAGAAAATATGTGAATGCATCCTGATAAAATATAAGTCAACAGGTAAAAAACATATCGAAGAGGAAGGAACAAACCTTAACACACTCTTGGACCTTTTCCTGGAATCCTGAGAAAATAGACTGGATCATTGGACGAGGCAATCTATTATGTACATTGCTCGTATTCTCCAGCATATCTACGCCCTGACCCTCCGTCTTCATTAAGCTAATCGGAGCCTGCATAATTGCAAGTATTAGTTTCTGCAACATTTTTATATCATCATATACAACAAAATGCTAATGTTTCTACATTGAGTTGAAAGTGCCTTAATTTGTATCACTGCTTATAAACTGAGAAATGCAACTTCTTCAATTACTGGGGAATGCGTAATTGCTTCTTCTTTTTTTTTTTTTTGTACTTCAAGGCGATCACCACGACTATTCCGCCGCGATGACTTAGCCAACGACACGTGCCCTTGGGAGCCAAAGGCTGCTACTGTGGGTTGGCAAGCGGATGGCAAGCGCATACATCGCTTCTAGCCTGGATTCTGACTTAGAGGAATTCAGTCATAATCCAACACACAGTAGCTTCGTGCAACTGGCTTTCAACCAAGCGTGATGACCAATTGTGTGAAGTACGTAGTTGCTTCAATTATAAAAACAGACTGTTATTGCAAGTGTAACCAAAACTCTTGGAATCACACTTTCTAAAAAAGAGGAAGTTGATCAAAATTGTATTCCATTTGGCATACAACTGTGCCTAACTCCCAAATAAATTAGGGTCGGCTATATGAATCCTCAGTTCCTCACTGACCCTTTTTTCCATCAAAATTTATTACATATTGAAATAAATATCAAACCACAAAATTTCCCAAAAAAAAAAAAAAAAAAAAAAAAAAGAAAAAAAAAAGCAGGTTTGTATTGTACGTGATCTCGACAGATTTACCAATTGACACGACAAACATTCTTTCACAAACTTCTTGTTTCCATTTTGGAGTTGGAAAAACTGAAACTTTTGGAATCAACACTTCCTAAAAACAGACAAAGCGGATCAAAATTGTATTCCATACAATAACAACTTTGCCCTCAATCCCAAACAAGTTGGGTCAGCTATATGAACCCTTCACTAGCCATGTTTCTTCATCAAAGTTGTACTCCATACTGAAACCAATACCAAACCACACAATTCCTAAAAGAAGAAAGCTGGTTATACTGTACTCAATCTCGACAGATTTTAAGGCCCATTTGGACAAGAATTTTTTATCTTTATTCAAAAAATATTTTCAAAACAATGTTTGGTTATACATTAGAATGATCTTTTGGTTAGTGTTTGAAGAAGATTGACCATTTTTTAAAGTGAAGATTTTTGCCACTCACAAAATTTCAACTTTTTCAAGTGAAATGCATGTCCAAACACAACTTCATCTCACAAATGTCATTTTTTAACTATCAATCCGGAATACTACTTTTTTCGGATATCACTCAATTCATGTCCAAACGCCTACTTACCACATCGACACAAGATACATTCATTCACAAACTTCTTATTTCCATTTTGGAGTTGGAAAAAACAGAAGCTTTTGGAATCACCATGCTCCTAAAGTAAAGAAAGCCAAATTGTCTCTGTAAGATAACCCTCAAGCAACTAAAATTTTGGCCAAACACCTCAACTTTCTAAAAATTTTGTTTCCCACCCGGTGTCCGGTAACCGCATGGAGCCCAATTATATCCGGATTCACACTGCGTAGGGCCCCATTCGAGGGAAAGTGCTTACCAAGAATTTTTTCATGCCCACGACTCGAACCCGAGACCTCTGTTGGGGGAGGAGCAATCCCATCCACCACACTCAATCTCTAAAATTAGTGGTAAAAAACAAAAACAAAAAATCTTTTTCTTCTAAAAGTTTGGCCAAATGCCTCAATTCTCTAAAATTAGCATTTTTTTATATTTTAAAAAAAAAAAAAAAAGCACACTTTTTGGCTTCCCAGATCCTATGTGAATAACCTTATCCACACTACCCACAGCAGAGAAACATATTATCAACATAAGACTGAAAAAAATAAGAAAAAAGATAATTACAAATATCTCAAGCTGAATTTAAAGAGGAAATCAACTGTCTTATGAATTTAGATCGCTAACATTAAGTACTATCAATTACAAGAAAAAAAATGGGCAATTAAGTATAGTTCATAATTAGCTCAAAACTCTAACAAAAGAGCTATAAAGAAAAGATTCACTCACCTATTGCAAATTCAAGCTTATCAAGTTGATAATTGGCTCAAAATCTGTTCTTTTTTTCTTTTTCCCTTTTTTTTTTTTGGTCAAATGAATTTGAGTTACGTTTTGTTTTTGATTTTTTGTGAAGTTCATTCTACGTTTACTGTTATTGGAGCACGTAAGCCACGTGTTTGAAAATGGATAGATGGTATTCCACCACTCAACTCTTTTTTGATTTCTCCATTTCCGGTATTCGCGTTGAAACCCGACTATATTCGTATTCGCGCCGCTGGTCTCATCCTTTAAAGTACTACCTAAAAATTTTATACTCTCATCCGTTGCATCAAAGGTCACCACTCAACTTTAAAGAATTGTTTTTATATCTTTACCTTTTTCTTAATTTCTCGTTTCAGGATTATTTTTATAACTTCTAACAGAGTGAAGTCAATAATAAAGAAAAAAAATGATTCTTTCATGGAGTCTGTTACATTGTAAATTTAAATTATATACATCGTCAATATACATTTCATTAGTCAACCTTAAGTTGATAGCTAGGTCCTACTGGATATATGAATAAAGTTTCATATGATAACTGAAAAGAAAAAAATTATTTATAAAGTGTAAAGATAGGTTAAATGGTGTGACCGTGTGAGACATTTTGGTAAAAGTCGTACCACCAAACTTTAGCGCTTATGGCCCCATCATACACATGGTTTTGTTTACTCAACATGTTCAAGGTTTGTGTGTTTCACGTATGAGCAACACTAAAGCAACTTCACGGATAATATGGTTGCAAAGAATCCTTGAAGACACTGGAGAAATCAGCAAGGAGAGATTTTGTTTATCTGCAACAAAAAATAATACCAAGGGCCCGTTTGTCCATGAGATTATTCACTTTGTTTTGGAATATTTTTTCTGCAAGAAAAAAAATTTGAAAAACAATAAAACTTATTTTTCAGAATATTTCAAACAATTAAATATTTAAAAACTTTTTTAAAACACAACTCCGTCTTCAACTCCAACTCCAAAATACCAAATAAAGTGAAACATATTTGGTTTTCATGGCCAAACGCCTACTAAGAATCTTCTGTCTATAATTAATTTTAAATCACAAGTTTCAAAAGTATTTCTTGACTGCCGCAGCTACGTTAAGTTTGGGAAGCTCTGGTATTTCCACAAGTCTCCAACTCAAATTTTTCCTGCAGCTTGAGCAATATTGTACCGAGACTTCTTTTAAGTTTAAGAAGTTTCTGACTGTTCTCTCCAAAAATAGAAACCATAGTTAAGATGTTGCCTCCTTACTTGTCTGCCTATTCGAAAATGAATCTGAATTTGTGTGATCATAAAACAGAGAAGGAAGTATCATCAGAAATTTGTAAAATTCACAACAATTTACATTAACAATGCGATTCAACGCTTTATAAATTACATGTCAGGATACGCATCTGAAATGGAATGAATAAAAAAGTTCGACAGTTTTCCAGTGACAATTAGTTGACGGAACCGATATCTTACAAGCTGCTGAGAAACTATATAATCCAGAACCATGATACAACAGAACCAATTGCCAGACCTATCACCAAGAACAAAACAAGTACGGTCCCAGCTATCTCTGCATGTTGCAGTTGGACAGTTTTTGGACCCAACATCAGTAACAAACTAGTCAGGTAGCCGTTAGTTAATCCCAATAGACAAGTTAGTATCGTGACAGGAAGCTCCGTCCTAAAGAATTTAGGCCCGTGTAAGCAACCATAGAACAGAGGCAAAAACAACAGCCTCGCAAAGCAGGCACCAATAGCAACCTTGGCGTTTTCAAGATATAATAGAGGAGTCAGACACTTTCCAACCATATCAAACACATTGTAGCCAGTAATCAACAAGATCGGATACCAATCCTTCAGAAGTTGAGAATGCACGTCTTCTGTGACATATCCTGGAAATATACACAAGGTGACCACATAAATGCTGAGGATTCCAAATCCATACCATTTCACTGTCCCAACAATGTCGAGAGTTGATCTCCACAATTCCGGAGTTAAGTCGCCCTTATCCTCTTTCTCCTCATTCACAGCCCGAGTTTTAAGATCATTGTAGTATTTAATTACTGGAAGCCTATGTGCCACATTGTAAAAGACTATGCACAAAATCATCACAGCAATGCTGAAAATGAAATAAAGGTTTGCACTCTTTCTCAGCCCATGAGCATCTTGTGGATATACAGCTTTGGTTAGAATTCTCAGGAACGAAACAAGGACACCTGCAACATAGAAGAAGAGTCTTAAGATTGTTACATCAGAACTTTCTGATCTTAATGTGCTAAGACAAAAAAAGAAGAAAAACAAATGTTAAAAGCCAACAAATTTGGAGCAGTTGTAATTAGAATGTTATGTTCTATATTCATTCTATGTGTTTAGATTAATAGTACAGAAAATGCCAATATGTCACAGCTACAGGCTTTTTGGTGTGTCAAGGGCAAGACAAATGCCCAGTGACATTGTCACGGCAAGGCCAATGTGCAGCTACACTAGGCTGCATGCAATGCTATACTCTTCATATTCTGTTATAATCAGGAATCTCGGTATTTAGATATCTCTCCTTGTTTAATTACTTTCATTAATCCATGTAGTCTACGCTTTCCTTTTTCTCTAATAGTCTAAACCTCTATATAAGAAGCTTCCTGTATATTGTTTATAACCAAATTGCAGTGGAATGTTTTCCCCTATTTTCTCTCTTTTCGCAGGGTAGTTTGCTGGCAGAAGCCTTATGTTGCATGCATTGTAAATAACTTCTTCCGGCTTATTTATTATGACTGTCAAATTTTGATTTGTAAAATCATACTGCTTCAGTGGTTTGAGTGTGAGAAGGAGCATGTTGGAAGTCAAAAGGATTAATGCAGTTACATGGTAGAATGTTCTAGATTCATTTTATGTGTTTATACTAATAGTATATATTATTCTTCCTAATTTTATCATTAAGAATCTCGAATTTAAGTTAATTAATAACTTTTCTTATTTCTAGTAGTCCAAAGTCCAAACTTTCTTAATCTAGTACCTAAGCTCCTATATAAGGAAACTCTTGCATGTTCTTCATAGCCAATTGTAAAAAGAAGTTTCCTCTCTTTTTATGACAAGTACTATAGTGGAACTCACAAGACATTGCATGCAATATCTTCCAGTAATCGCTACAAGGAGCTCAGAGATGCCCATCAAGAAATAATATTTGCTGAAGAATAGTTAGCATCATGTTTCTGTTTAATTGCATACCATCTCCCATCATGAAGAGCAGAAAAATATATTCAACAACTAAATGCAAATTTTCCTTTACAAAGTCATGAGAAGATTTTGATCCTATCTCCATCTTGACAAACGAATGGTATCTGGTCATTGAAACAATTTACATAGTGGCTGATAGAACACTTAATCAGCTAAAGAGTCAGAAATATCAACTGGGCCCGACTTACATTTAACTAGCTACGCTACAGCAGGCGCTACAGCTTTAACTAAATCTAAATCTAGGGTGAAGATAATTTGGGACAACGAGATTTTAATTCAATTGAATTATCCTATTCCAGTGGCAAATGAGTGAATAGAGATCATTTGCAAGACAAGATAAAAGGTTGGACAACTAGAAACACAAGTTACAACAGCTAAAGCAGACAGCGAAATTCAGGGAGAAGAAGATCTTAAATGTTCCCAAATTCTGAACAGCTGAGAAAACAAAGTTCATTTGCAAAACTAGTGAAGACATCATGTCGACTCATCGGCAGATACTTTCCCTGAACAACTGTTTGAACATCTACTGCAGCTTTAACATGAATAACACTTGGTAAGATTAAGACAGATATTATAAATGAAATTGAGATGTATCAACTGTGAATATAATATCAACCAATCTTCAATCCCAGAATTAACTTAGATGACTATATGAATCCTCAGTCAATTCAGGTGAATTTCATTCCAAAACATCTAACTCAATTAATACAAGTAACAAGATTACATATCCGCATCAAAGCACCGATGCAATCAGGTACCTTTCATTCACATAAACAGATGCCAATTAGGAGAAAAAAATAGAAAGAAATAAAAAAGGCAACCAAACATTTTCCCAGTACATAGTAAAGTTTTTATTGAAAAATTAAAGAGTTAATGGTCAAAAACAAAGCTGAACTATCACTTTTTCGTGAGTTTCACACCTCAGCTACCAGATGCTATCACCAAAAGATGTACTCCCTTTGTCCCAATCTATGTGATTATTTTTCGCTTTTTAAGAGTCAATTTGATTAAACTTTGAAGCTAAATTACATTAGTTTAATTCCATATTTTAAGATTAAAATTTGGCCAAACCCATCGACAGACACCTGTGGTCGTCCACTTCTTTCACTTGAGCACCTAAAGTCACCCTTCTTCCATTTAGACACTGTGTGAGTCATTCCTATTCCACTTAGACACTTTTTGCACCGTTATCGGAGCAAAACCAACACCAAAGGGGGCGCCACCTCATTGCACATCCAACCAGCTCAAAAGCCCCAATTTTTAATGGTCAAAACTCCACGAATTTACAAATTAGTGAATTTACAATTAAAATGAGTTGGCACAATTTAATTGAGTTGGCACAATTTAAATGAGCTGGCACAATTTAATTGGCCACTTAATCCACATAGGAGACGACTGGTGTTGGTTTTGCTCCAATAACGATGCAAAAAGGTTCAAGTGGAATAAATTAAATTCGAGAAGTGTCTAAATGGAACAAAGGACCACTCAGGTCTTTGAAGTGAAAAAGTGACCACGTATATCGATAGGGTTTGAAAAACCTTAAAATTTATATATTTGAAAACTACACGAAAAATACTATAAGTTGCAACTTTTCTCATATCAATTTGGTAAAAAAATACATCTTCAAATAAATTGGGACAGAAGAGCAACTATTAACATCAGATTCAGATTAACCACAGACAGAGTCAATCTAGGTCAAAATACTGAAAGTCAAAGGGCAAAAAAGTAATTTCAGTCAATAAATATCATCATTACCAGAAGCAGCAGTACCAGCAACAGTAGCTTGCATATACCTTTCAGGTAATTCACCAGCAGCACCAATAACACCACCTTGTACTAACCCATCAGCAATTCCACAAATCCCAACCAAACACACCGTAACACCAAACCCTTCATAAACACCAACTCTCCCATCAATATACCACACATCCATTAACGGCACCGTAACAAGTGCAAAAACAAACAACAACATTCCAACATTAATCCTTACGAAAGCACTTGTTTTATTACCGAAAACGACAATGAAAAGCAGGCAAATTAAACCTATGATCATGTAAACAATAGCGAATATACGATCTACCATTACGTTAGGGTAAAGGTAAGTGAAATAATCAACGGCTGTGATGAATGCGTTCCATGGGAGAAGATAACCTGCACCGAGTGTGAAGTAGATTATGTATGCCACGTGGAAATTGTCTTTTGGGATTTTTTTTGGGTTTGGGTTTTGGAGTAGTGACGTGGATTCTGTATCGCCGGTAGCACCCATCGGTGGTGTTTGTCCTTTCTTTTTTTTTTGGTTTGTTTTTCTTTCTTCTTCTTCTTCTTTGTGATGGATAAGCTGAAGTTGAATGCTCTTTGTCTAGTGAATTTTTAATGAATTGTTTCAAATGGTCTCTTATGTTTGAGAGCAAGGTTCAAAATAGTCCTTTGAGTAAGCACTTAACACTTTAAGGAGCTATTTTAGAATTCGATGATGGATATAGTAAAAAAAAAAAAACTTTTTTTTTGAAATTTAACAGATAAAATATTTATAGAGACTAAAAGTGTTAAATTTTTTGACAAAATTAAAGGATAAAAATCTGTTGGTGTTTGGTTGAAATAGTTATTCCGAGATTATAGCATTTTTTTTTCCATCTATACTTATGAGGTGGAATAACCCATCGGCGGTGATAAGTTGAATTTTCTAACCATAAAAATGGTCTCTTATGCTTGAGAGTCTACCTTTTAAGTATATTGAACATTTTAGTTATTCCGGATAGTTATAGTATAAAAATTTTTTATTCACGTTTGGTTGGAATAGGTATTACGAATAACAATGTTTTTTTATAACTAATTTTATAACCAAACGAGCCATTAGTCTACGTATAAATTTTTGTAAAATCTTGTCTGTTAGATTTGAAGAAACTATAAAAATAGCGGGAACTCACATGTAGAGGTACATTTTTTTGTAGTTTCTTCTATTTTTTAATTTTTACTTTTAGAGTCTGTTGAATCTTTTTGAGGTTTAATTTCTACTATTATTTCTATATCTTTTTAGTGTATAGTGTAATTTTTGTGTTTGAATATTTTAGGATATGATGAGATTTTCTTGGTGTTTATAGTTAAAAGAAAAAATTTCATTGTTTTCGTCAAATCTAATAGACAAGAGTTCGGTAAATATTTTAAGGAGACTAAAATGTTAATTTTGACAAATTTAGAAGATTAAAATTGTTAAGTGCATACTAAATAAAGGATTATTTTGAACAAACGTTGAAATATAAGGACATCCATTATTTTTCTGGTTTGTTTTTCTTTCTTTTCTTTGTGATGGATAAGCTGAAATTGTATGTCTTTAGTAGGAGAGAAAATGATAAAAATGGTCCTTTTATGTTTGAGAGTAGGTTCAAAATAGCCCCTTAAGTATGCACTTGACACTTTTAGTTGACATGAATTTTTATTAAAATTTGTATCTTAGATTGATTTGACGAGAACAACATAAAAATAAAAGTAGTGGGAACTCACATTTAGTGGTATAATTTTGGTAATTTTAGCTACTTTTTGGTACAATCTTGCTAGTTTCTACTATTTTTTGGTACAATTTTGATAGTTTCTACTATTTTTGGTAAAATTTTGTTGGTTTCTGCTATTTTTTTGTAAAATTTTGATGGTTTCTATTATTTTTTAAGTGTTGGATGTAATGTTTTGTGTTTGAATATTTTAGGATTTCATGAGACTTTCTTGGTGTTTATAGTTAAATCTTTTTTTCCACTACTTTCGTTAAATCTAGCAGTCAAAGTTCGGTTAATATTTTATGGAGACTAAAAGTGTTAACTTTTAGCAAACTTAAAGGACCAAAATTATTAAGTGCATACTAATTAAAGGATTATTTTGAACAAAAACTCAAATATAAGGGACCATTTGTGTCATTTTCTCGTTAGTGGGATCACCTACGTGATACAATGGTCCACGTAAAAATATTATTGGTGTGTTTGGTAAGATGGAAATTATTGTTTATCTTTTTCATGTTTAATTTATCATTTAAAATAATCTTTAGACAATAAGCTCTTCAAAATCACTGTATACTCCAACTATCCCATCTCATAATACTTATTCTACTACGTTTCACTTTTTTTGAAATTTAATTTAATTAATCTCAAAGTTAAATTATATAAGATTAATTTAATATTTTCAAATTAAAATATAGATATTTAAATATACGAAAAGTTATCAAAAATGTACTAATGTTAATGTTGATGATTTGAACACGCGAACAGTACTAAAGTTGTCATTCTTCTATAACAGTATGGTGGAAAAATATATTGTAAAATGTTAGTCAACGTTCATGAAGTTTAAATTCGAGAAATGAATAAGTATTTTGAGACGAAAGAAATAGTACATAAATGTTTTGGGATAATATTCTCTGCTCTCTTACCAAATACTAAAAAAAGTAGTAAGAGATTCACTTATTTTTTAAGAAAATATTTAATGTGACATTCCATTCATACCAAACACATCCCAATATTTATATCAAATAAATAAATGTAAAAGATGGGTCTTACATTCATTTATCTAGTCACTTAATTCTGATTAAATGAGATGTATTAGTAATTTAAAAAATAAATAAATAAATTATTTAATTTAATATAAAATTGGGTAGGTGTAAGGCTTTATTTAATGGCCCATGTGAGGAATGAGTGAGGAAAAAGACACTCCAATAAAATAGGATTAGATATTTAGCATAGTGGAGGGGATGAGGGCAATAATTGGAAATCGAGAACGAGAAGAAAAAGGAACGACATGGTAATGGTGCGTTAAGAGTATTTGTGTATTATTATAACTGAAGGAGTATTAATTGAGAATTTGTATTTGGTGTTGCAACTAAGAAAGTCAGAGCTGGGTGATGATCACTTTTGTTTTTTTTTTTTTTTTTTCATCCCAGTGTGCGTATCGGTGGAAGGCGTATATTCGATTAGCCATGTGCCGTAGGATCGGTCTATAAAGGACCTCACCAAAGATTTTCCATACTCGGTCGAATCATGTCACGGTTAAGGAGGAAATGTACAGCATCCACCGCGCCACATCCTTTGGTGGTGTGATGATGACTTATCTCTGCCCTTCTTAATCTTTTCATATTTTTTTTTCGATTACAATGACAACCCCTTAAATTTATCAGTAAATTTTATTTAAATACTCAAATTACGGTTTGTTTAATTGAGCATCTGTAAATACAGGATAAAGTGTTTTATTAGTCACTTTCGACACGAACACTTTGAAAAGGCTTTATGCGTGTTCTTAGGAGCTCATTACGTAGATAAGTTAATCGCTTAGAATATGTTATCTTCTTTTGATTAAACGCATTAGCCTCAGTAAACCATAAAACTTCATGCATATTCCAATTGATGTTCATGTGTCTAATTAAAGGACGAGAAATATTTTATGTGATTAACTTATCCACGTAATGAACGCTTGTCAATGTACTCATAAATGAGTATTTCTAAAATATAAGTGTTTAATAGAAACACATTATAGTTTGAATATCTAAATAAAATTTACCTAAATTTAAGGGTTGTCGATATATTTAGCCTATAATTTTTGTGAGAAGCATTAATTGGGAGTTGTATTAAGTGATGGGATTGAGAAGCAAGGCGGGGTTTCTAAGCAAAGAGAATCTTGAAGAATCAAAGAGGTTATGGAGTCTGCGCAACTCAATCTCATTTTGATGTTGACTTGTTGGTTTAATTTGCTATGCCCTTTAGCCCTTCCAAGAAAATTTTAATTTTAGGTGAAACACACAACTATTATTAGGAGTCTATCATTGATTTTTTTTAGCCAACACTATTTTCTAGCGTAAATGATATGGGAAATTTTAAGGAAAAGATGATTTTACACTCTACTATTGAAATAGTGGCATTTTGCCCCCGTTATCTTTCGGCGCAAATTTCCCTCTAATTCACATAAGTAGAATATTTGTCCCTATTTTTAACACCGGTCCCACGTGGCAATTGTAATATTTTTAAGGAAAAGGAGCTGATTTACCCCTATACTTATTGAAATAGTCCACATTTACCCCCCGATTATACTTTCTCGGCACATAAATTTACCCCCCGTTATACTTGATCGACTCTTACATATTATTGGCGTCTTTTAACCTAAAAAGTTTTAGCAAATTATAGGCCTAAAACTGAGCTCAACTTAACCAACTAAGTAAGCAGCTAAATAATAGGGATGACTATTTTCTTATCCCTATTAACCTAACTATATAATAGGGATGATTTTTTTTTTTTTTTATCCCTTCTTTAACTTGATATACATTATATGAATACAATAGGTGTATACAAATGATCAACAAACAGGTTTTATACACATTATGCGTATACCAAATCAAATTTCATATTTGATATACATCAAACACACATTATTAATTTTAAAAAAAACACCATGTATCTAAAAATAAATAAATTAATATTTATGTATTGCATACATAGAATTTGAAACTTATGGAATATTTCGACACCAGTCTATGTATACAAATCAACATGTGTATAGCCACATTGACACCGTATGTTACTATAGTAAATGTATATAAATATTCGTATACATTATATGACTACAATAGATGTATACAAATGATCAATAACTGTTATAGAAGATGTATACATTATATGAATACACTAGATGTATTTTTATTTTTTATACGGAGGTGATATAAGTTTACAAGGCAAAGGGTTTCAGAAACAGACAAAAAAAAAAAACAATTGTTAATTGAAATATTTTAGGAGATGAAATAAAAGAGGGGAAATTTGGTTGGACAGAAAATGAAATTCAAACTGTATGTGAAGCTATATTAATGGCATGATTTATGGGTTGTGGGGTACAAAGAAAAATAGCCTAAAATGTGTGAATAGGCCATTCCATACCAATATTTTGAAACATGATTATTCTATGCCAATTGTATTTCTCTGTTGATACACTGTGCCAAATTCCCGTTTTCTTAGTTAGCTGTGGGAAAATGACATTCATGCAGCAAGATGGTACAATATTCTTAAAGCGTTAAATTACAGAATACCAAAAATAACCCTTTGTGAACAAGGAAGCATGTCGACGGACAACACTGCTCTTCTAGTCTCTTAAGTTCGATTTTGGCGTGCTTTCTGAAGTTCCACACCAAAGTAAAGATGTTAGCCGCTTTATTCTTTAATGCTCACGCTGACTTTTGACTCTTTGTCCTAATAACACAGTTTCCCCAAACCCACTTGGTGAGATTTTACTGGGTATGTTGTTGTCCTAATAACACACATATAAGAATTACGTCTACATAATTCATGACACGGAAGCATTAACTATATATCGTCGTGTATTGAGAATTTAGAATTTGTGAGTTAACTATAGTTACATCAAATTCAAATATGGCATACAATAATAATTGGTCTCTCGATGAAAAAGTTAGTTATTCAATGATTTTTTTTAATTAAAAATATAAGTTTGATAAAAAAAAAGCTATTGAATTCTCGAAGAATTTGTATTTGTGATAAGTTTACATTAGTTGGTAATTATTATTGGTAACGTAAAAAAAGAAATTTGTCTTGAAAGTATAGCAGAGGGTAAATGTGGACTATTTCCAATAGTAGAGGGTAAATCGGGCCCTTTCCTTTAAAAATATTACAATTGCCGCGATTAATTTGGTGTTAAAAATAGGGGCGAAATATTGCTACTTAGGTAACGGTAGGGGAATTTGTCGCGAAAGTATAACGGGGGGTAAATGTGAACTATTTCCAATAATAGAGGGGTAAATTTGGCCCTTTTCCCAATTTTTAATGAATAGCGGGAAGCCAACAACTATTAAGTCAAAAGGGTTTAATGCTCTAGCCAACTAACCAATGTGTGATTGAAGTTATTGTCAAACAAGAAGCTAAAAGAGAAAAGGTGTCCCTAAATGAATATACCTTAAGAAAAATCTATTTCACCAGACGAAAGAGGTAATTTGACTAAAGCCTTTTTAATTAAATAGGTATTGGATTTGATCACATAGGATTTAATAGGGGCAAATCTGAAAAGATAAGGTTAATTCTTTCTTGATTTGAAAAGTGAACGTTCTTTTGACCCAAAAAAAAAAGAAGATTAAGTGGACACTTTTTTTTTATCCGGAGGGAGTATTAGTTTGGGGGACAAATCAAGTGGATCCAACTTCCAAGCAAGTTTTGAAAAAGAATTCAAAGATGGAACTAAGTTCGCACTAAAGGGTATGATCCAGTGATCAATAAAATAATTAAAAATCATGATGTTTTAGGTTTAAATTTCGGAAGGGCATATTTGATTCCATCCATAAATTGATTCTCTTCTTTATGAGTCATAGGCTACAAGAATGCTAGTTGACAAAAATATTAAGTAATTTCTTTCCATCTATTTAATTTTTGGTGGACAGATATCCAATGCCATATTCCATAATGTTATATAAACATGATATTTTATCATCCTTCTAGGATAGATACCTTTGAATATTGATTTGTGACAATTGCGGAAATTAAACCCAAAGCTCTTCCTAAGACAACTTGAATTGCCATTGAAAGTGAGAAATCTTCTTGCTCCTCATTCCTATATTTGTCATAAAATTGCCAAGTTCCAAGTATATTGATCACAAAGAATAAAACTAGGCAAACACTAGACTAATTAAATGCAAGTATGTGACTGGATAAGTATGCAGATCTGGGTCTCATAGAAACCAATGTAACAAACCCGAAAAAACCAATTCACATACAGGGAAATAGACTTGTAGTATTGCAATTACTAAACAGAATTACAAGGAAATAGCAGAAGGAGACTGATACAGAAGGGGAGGAGAACTCAGAGATACAGTGCTGAGACGACAGAGAACTCTTAAACATTACAGTACGCATTTTTTAATTTTACTCCCATTTTGGAGGATCTATAGTTCTTCCCCTCCCGGGGTGACTCGAACCCTGGACCTACCGATCGTATTGAAGGTGCTTTACCCACTGAGCAACCCTCATTTGTCCATTACAATTAGCATAATCGCTCTTTCTAACTCCTCATCCTTTTTTAACTAGTTGCTAAATGTGCCTGCCCAAATAAGCCTTTTGTGAAAGTCTTTGGACCCTATTACTTCTTGGCCCAATAGTTGTTAGTGTGCTTTCTTTTGCGTGGATTGTCCTTCATTTTGGGGGGTGGTCTTTAATTTTTGTCCTTCAAATTGGTGGTCTTTAAGTTTTGCCCTTCGCCTAACATCCCAAGGTTGTGGGCTCGAATCCTAGCTCAGTTTAAAAAAAAAATTGCAAATCTGTCCACTTGCAAAGCTCTGTCTTGCGATTTTTTTTAAAATTTTTATTTTGAACGGGGGTTCGAACCCGAAACAAAAAATTCTTAAGCGAAGGAAAAAAAGTTAAAGACCACCAATTTGAGGCCAAAAATTAAAAGGGCATCCCGGCTGAGACAATCACACTACAAATTGCCCGTTAATGTGGGCCCAGGCATATTCGTAACAAAATATGATAATTTCTAATAGGGAAAACTACGTATATATACGTATTGGGGAGAAATATTTGCGAAAGCATGCGATAGTTTCCTTTTTTACAAAACATAACGATATATTACGAAACATGACGGATTTTCGTATATTTTTTGTTTTTTTATTTTTTTCCAGAAAATATATATATTTTTTATAAAAAAAAATATATTTTTTTTAAAAATATTTTTATTTTTTAAAAAATAATTTTTATATATATTTTTTTCTTTTTTTTTTTTTTATCAAGGCTTAAAAAATTACCTCAAATTTCTATGTATGAAATTTGTATGAAAAATGTATGAAATATGTATGTGTGGGCGAAATTTTTAATATAATTTTCATATACAAAATTTTAATGAAAACTTTAAGCCTTGAATATTGTATGAAAATTGTTACAATGTTATTGTAGTTATATTAATTTTTCAGAAACCTAATATGAAATTTATATACAAAAAATGTGAATGAAATTCTAAGTCTTGAGGGAGATATACACATTTCATACTATTCTCATGCATAAAATTTTGAGCATAATGTTTAAAGCGCTGATCAAGATATACACATTTTCATCGTTCTTCGTATATAAAATTTGAGCGAACTTTTTAAGCCTTGAAGCAAGATATACACATTTCATACACAAAAATTTGAGCGATTATTTTAAGTCTTGAATGTTGTATCAAAAGTTGTATACAATGTTATTGTAGTTGTATTAATTTCGGAAATCTAACATGAATTTTATATACGGTAATGTCGGCGAAATTTTAAGACATGAGCAAGATACAAATTCGTATTGTTTTTAAATACACACGATTTTGAGTAATTTTTAAGCCTTGAGCGAGATATACGCATTTCAAGTACATTTTTTCATACCGTTTTCATACACTAAATTTTTAGCAAACTTTTTAAGTCTTGAGCGAGATATACGCATTTCATACAACTTTCATACATAAGTTTTTGAAATGAAAAAAAATATTAATTTTTTAAAAAAAAAATAAAAAAAAAATTTAAAAAATATTTTTTTAAAAAAATAAAAAAATATTTTTTTTAAAAATGATTTTTTTAAAAAATAAAAAAATAATTTAAAAAATATATTTTTAAAAAATAAAAAATTTTAAAAAAATAAAGCATGTTTTGTATAGGATTTGTAATGTTATGTTTTGTAAATATAAAACTATCGTCACGTTTCGTAAATATTTCTCCTTAAGATGTATATATATGTCAAAGACCCTTTCTAATAAGATAATCGCCCTTTTACCTAAAACCAAACAAGAATAAATAGTGAACGATAACTAGACAAAGAATGAATTAGATAAAAGAATCAAAGAACAAATGAATTATTTATGAACGGAAAACAATCTAGGTCATGATTTCCCTTATTGCTACGTTGATCAATTTTATTGTTTCTATTAAATTCACATGGACTTTTTATTATTATTCTTGGTACCTTATGCAATTCATTGATAGAATATCCCAGTTATAGCTAATTCTTTCTAAATTCAGTCTCACGAGAATAATCGACAAGAAAACGCCGAATATGATTACATGAACGATTGATTTATAGTTAAACTCAATAAATAATCTTATTTGGTATTTTTTTTAATTATCTTAGACAATGCTAACCTTATGAATTAACTTTTGAAATTAAATTAAGTTCAAAATCTATTTCTTATCGCATGATGAAGTCGTTAGTTCGTTAGCTATATATGCTAATCTATAATATTCATAGTGTTTGGTCATACGGTCCATTTTGGACTGCTAATAACAACCAGCCTGAATGTTTTATTAAAATGGATAATAGAAGGCCTCCGTCTTACCCCAAATCGGCAAATCCAATGTTGACTAAAATCTCTTTAATTCCTAAGCAAAGAATGATAAACTATCAAATAAACTAGTAACAAATAGTGGAAGATACTTGTCCTTTTGCTTTTGGCTTTTCATTTTATAAAGGTTTTTATTTTTTTAACCATAAAAATATAGTAGGAATGCTGTGCTCCACATGGGGTTACTGGTTGCATGTGGCAATTTAAAAAGCTAAATAATAGTTGCAAAGCATTTGATCTAAACAAAATAAAAAAGAGTAGTAGTAATAATTTCCAGCAAAACAGGATGGTTCTATACGTCTGCTTCTTTGATCCTTCTGCTCATGATTTATTCTAGTGGATCACTAACTCTCCGTTATTTCAATTTATATGACAATATTATTACTATTAATTTGGTGAGCCAAAATAGTTCATGTTTAACCACATTTTTAAAAAAATATTTCTAATTATTAGTAAATATTATGATTTATAATATATTTTATATAGTTTTAAATTAATAGTATTTATTTTCAAAATTTAAAGAATTTATGTCCGAATTCACACAAAATTTAATGTTCTTTAAATCTTCAATACACGGACTCTAAACCTTGCCACTTAAAGTGGAACGCGTGGGATATTATTTTATTTATACGAGTATATATTATTTTACTAAGGAATCTTTTCCTAGTTGTAATATAAATATTATTAATCTTTGTTCTCATTTGCACTAATTTCCTTGCCGAAAAAGCACCACACTTTCCTCCACCCACTTTCTCCTCTTCCATTCTTTCTTGCTAGCTGAGTAGAACTCTGAAAATGGATGATTTTGGAAACAATCTCATCAAAAATATAATACGTACCCGTAAGTTCAATATTATGACAATGTTATTGATCTGAATTCTGACTTCTTTATATATAGTGTTTATATAATTGTTGAATTTCTTTGACATTTCATGTATTTTTTTTTTATATTTTAAATCTCTTTCATGAAAATTCTAATTTCGCGATAATTGGATGCTATGACAGTTATTATGGCTCCAGTGTATACTACAGCAGGTTATATTGCATACAGAACTGGACGCTGGTACACTTCCTCTTTTCACTCATTTATCTGCTTTGTATATAACTAACTTGTGATTTATAATATTTTTATGTGGTTTTTAAATACACCCTTTTTATTTTCAAAACTAAATGGAAACTTGGTCTTTTTCATTATCATTAATAAATTTGGAGGAATACAGTTCTTATTTATTTATAATATTTGCTTACAAAACAACGGAGGGTATTTTTGACTTTAAGTTCGGAAGATATTTTTGCCTTTTCCTAAGGCGGTAGGGTGACCCTTTTCCCTTGTATATAACTAACTTGTGATTTATAATATTTTTATGTGGTTTTTAAATACATTTTTATTTTCAAAACTAAATGGAAACTTGGTCTTTTTTATCATTAATAAATTTGTTACAGTTCTTATTTATTTATAATATTTGCTTACAAAACAACAACAACATATCCAGTGTAATCCCAACAGGTGGGATCTGGGGAGGGTAGAGTGTATTCAGTCCTTACCCTTACTTCAGAGAGATAGAGTTTTTGTCTTTGGTAGACCCTCGGTTTAAGTAAAACATTTCAAAGCAGATTTGTGATATTTGCTTAAAGACATTAATCTGATTTTGATGTAATTATTATCTGCTCAATTGGTCAAATAATAATAAAAATGGTCTTTATGTTTGGGAGTAGGTTCAAAATATCTCCTAAACATATTTCTTAAGAAGTTTGGTACTCTAAATGTGCCACCATCAACTATTTACAAATTCCGACGGTTAGATTTATGAAAATTGTGGAAAAAAAATTAACAAGAAACACAAGGAAAGCTCCATCAAATTTTAAAAATTATACATCAAAAATTACATTAGACACCAAAAACTGATAAAAATTAGCAGAAATAGAGGATAAGTCTCTCATTACAATAAAATTTGGGGCATTACTTTGTGAGGACTTGCTCTTTGTAAACCTTTATGTTCTTTCTGGAATATAGTATCGTTGAACCTACACATTTGACATAGATAATTTGTGTTATACAGATTTAACAAGGAACAAGGTTTAAGTGCAAACAGTCATATTGTTTGTTTATACTTATTTATTTTGTTGGTGCAATTTGTCTCTGTGGCAGGTTTTATAATCATGAGATGAGGAGGCTCGCTATAGAAAGGTATGATCCATTTGTAAACTTATATAATAATTTAAACTATGTTGGAATCTCCTAACCAATAAAAGTGATTTATTATTGAGCATTATGGTGAGATGAATATAATTCTTTCATCCTTAATCAACAATTTCGAGTTCAAGTCTTGTGAATAAAAAAATTATAATAAAAAACACTTTCTCTTTAATAGACCTTATGTAACGTAAATTCTAAAATGAATACCGAACATCTTAAAAAAAAATGTTTATTGTGGTAGAATGGCTGAATTTGAAGGTCTTAGCACATGGGTTTTCAGTTCTTTTTATTGTTATTTCAACACTTATCACATTGTGTTGTAAAAGAAAAACAGACAAAAACATCAAATCCGAAAAAAGTCACCATCCCAAAAATACTACGTAGTTAATTACTACTAGTATTATTCGTTTAGGATGTTTTATCTGAGAAACATTAGAATGACTTTGTACTTTCATTTTCTTTCCAACATTATATGCATTGTTATCTTATGTTTATGTTCTTACGTTGTCAATGTCAAATAATGAATTGACCACATAGTATTAGCTACGTCAAATTTTGTCTTATGAAAAATTTCTGATTGTCTTCTTACTTTTTTATTCTGTTATTTTCATAGTTCTAAAGAGACGCAAATGTGGGGAAAACCAAGGAGCAATGATCGACCATCCACATCTCGCCCCTTTTGGTTCTGGTGATTGCTTGTTTTTTTCACAATGTAATGTTAACGTATTTTCATTTTATACAGAGACGGATTTAGAATTTAAATTTTATAGATTTGAGTGTGAAATTCTTTCACATTTCATTTGATTTTACTGTATCTGGCCGTTAACCATGTGTGTAGCGACATAATGAACGATTTGATAGCAAAAGCAATAAAAAAAATTAATATGGAGTAGTTTTTTCTAGATAACTTCCTTCGATATTCTTTGTGCACCTTTACGTGCATCAAAAGAGAACTCATTTATAATCCGGGGATTATTATAAATTTTTTCCTAGTTTTAGTTTAATATCCACAACCAAACACTACAGTGGACAAATTTAATTCCAAATTTTATACTAAGATAAACCCCTAATTCTAAAACATAAATTGACCATAAAAAAAGATTGGATTTCTCTGAAAGAAATTTTTCACCCATATAGGAAAAGAAATATTCAAAAGCCTAACTGTGAATTATACTAATTGATGCCATTACAATAACATTAATCCTAATAATACAACAACAAAATTACAAGAAAAAGTGTCCCTAGACAACATAATGAGGAAATTGTATCATAGGATCACACAATTACCATCTTGCTTAGCACCTACTTCCTTAGTTTCCTTCTTACTAGTTGTACTCTCTAGCTTTGCATTCTCAATTTCCATCCTTTCAATTGTAAAATTAACTTCTTCTTTAATTCGAGTAGTTTCAACTATAATTGGTTCAACCCAAACCAAACTCTCCATAAAAGAAGTCACATAAGGAACTCCAATTCCATTAGCCCAAATACCAAAATCCTCAAATTCTTCATTTTCATGATCATACAAAAAAACATTCTTATTTATGTACACAATTGCCTCTGCAAAATGGTCCAACACTCTCAAAGGAATTATAGGCCCGGACAACTCTTCATCCAACCTTGTCACATACAATTTTGTCCACGTCTCCTCCATTGCGTATTCTTTCATTAACCAAACCTCAATATCGAGAATTGTATCGATTGGTGAAGTTGATTTTGCACAAACACATAGTGATCCATGCAACGGGCTTATACAATTGGCTTCCCGTTCTGTAGGATTGGGGAGCCAAAATTCTTGAAACACCTCTTTTACCACGTCAAAAGAAACTATAGGCAACCTCCTAGGTCGAATTTTTCCGTATTCGCGCTGCGTAAGCCAATGGATGCACCCGTTGAAGAAAACCGTGACACCTCGTACGTAATAATATTGTGAAGGAAAACAGTCCCCAATGGTCTTCCATGAATCCTGTTTTAAACTATACACCTCGACAATTGGTTTTTTTAATATTCTATCATCAATGTAAGTAACTTTTACCATTTTGTGATCGTTGCTACCATCAAAACCGAACCCGTAACTAGGCGCGTGCCTCTGACGTTCCGGGGAGAAGGTGGAAGCGGGCACCGTCCTGTATTTCCTCAATGACGGGTTCCATAAATTGATTTCTTTTTTACCGTGTAAGAAATTCGTGAGGAAACAAATTAATCCGTTACACGAACCTACCAACTCATAGGTACATGGCTTCGTGTTCATTATGGGGAAGCCCGGGTGAATTAACTCGTTGCTCGGGCTTCCCGCGTAACACCATGATCGAAGCCCTTCATTGGGATATAATTGGTACACAATTTGGAATAGACGCAAGTTGTCGCTAACAATTTCCATTTTCTTTCGATGTGCATCGATGAAAATTGGATCGTTGATTAGAGAACGCCATGATTTACAAACGGATCGAAATCGAATGAGAGGTTTCACGGGTAAGTGCAATAAAATCTTGTTGATGATTTGATCTGTGGATAATGATTTCTCCATCTAAATTTGCCACCTTCATAAAATTACACTATTTATGCCTAATCCTTGAAGGTTTTGGAATATGTGATCAGATGCTTCCTCCAGACTTAACGTCGTTATCAATTAAATTTTCTTTTCTTCACCGGATCAATACTAACCTATATGGTAGATAATTTTGGGGAAAGAAACAGGTTAGTTGGATTAGTATGAAATTCACAAATCTAAGAAAGCTGTGGGGGTAATACTGGTTTTGCTGAATTTTAGCTTTCTTTTGTTGAGTTTTAAGATAAGTTTTGAGCAAAATGTTTCTTCATAGTAACAATTATGTGGGGCTATCGTAGTAGTAATTTCTTGTTGCATGACAAATGTAAGGAGACAATAATTTTAACGTTAAATTAGCTTATTCATTATACAAAAAAATAAAAATAAAAAAATAAATAAATAAAATGGAAGGTGGTCATTATTATTCGAAATGGCTGTAAAAGGGTTAAAAGGACATATATTTATTAAAAGTGCTTATAATCCGAATTGAGTCGAATTAGCTTATAGACACTTTAATTTGACTAAATTTTTTTATTATTTATTTTTAATATCTTTTGTAATTTTCTAAGTACACTTTCCAAAACAAAACTCCTTTCACCATTCTATTTCAATCGTTTGTCATTCCCCTTGTAAATGTACTTTTAAAATTTATACCAAATTATTATAAAGGAACCTTGATGATATCTTCATGATTTCAACCAAGAAGTATTTCTCTACATGTTTTTCCTAGACATATCAATTGTTTATAATAAATTTCAACACACTTTTATTGATTTGGTATGGCACTAACTATTCCAATGTGAGATGCAAAAAGGGATGGAAAATGCTAGTTGTATCACTTGTTTGAATCTGAGGTGACACATTATCAAAAAAAGAAATTGGTTGGCCAACCAAATATAGTGGGATCCTCACTTTGACTTAATCATCCACAAAATACTCTATCTTTTCTTTCAACCTCCACCATCACTCCTTCCAAAAACAAAAACAGAAATGGACAAAAACAAAAACAAAGAAATGGATCAATGCTATTCTTTGAGGGAAAGGAAGGGTAACCAAAATCTTTTTCATTTGTTCTTGCCACCCTATTGCCAAAATGCACTAATATTGATCCACTTTTATGCAAACTATTCTTTGAGGGAAAGGAAGGGAAAAAAAAAGGTTTGGAAATGAGAAATGGATACAACAAATCCATTCAAAGACCAACCACATTCAATTCCCTTAAGGAAGTTATGGCCTTGGGCTTTTTATGCTCTTCTTCCTATATTAGCTATTTTTCACTTAATTGCTCGTCCTTTTCCTCTTTCTCCTTCTCAATCTGAACATTCACTAATCATCACCAACTCTTCTTCAACTCCATCAAAAGGTACAATGCAAAAACTAAGGGAATTTCTTGTTGTTTTATGTGTTTCCAAGATTTATACCGGCGATATCTATTAGTTGAAAACATGTTTTAGTTGTGTTAGCACTTTTATCGTAGGTTCTATGCTTTTCAGGAATCATTTAGCCTATCAGAGGTTTATACTTATAAAAAATATAGAGAATTTTTAATAAGTTTTATTTGAATTGTATAATATTGACTTGAGATGAATTTAAATAGATCATATGCTTTTAAGGCGTCATTTAGCCTTTCAAAGATTTATACTTGTAGAATATAAAGAACTTCTAGTACTTTCTTTTGTGTTTGTATAATATTGTCAGAGATGAGTTTAAGTGGAGCAACATTCCTAGTGAGGATTGGTATAGCTAATCCCAACTTGTTTGAGACTATAGCTAATACATGAAGTGGCGGAGCTAAAGGGAGTCAAGGAGGTTCAATTGAATCCCCTTCACCAGAAAATTGTACAATCCAAATAGGATGAAAATAATTCTTTATGTTATATATGAACTATTTAATCCCCTTGACATAAAAAGATCTTGTGTAATGGTAAAGGGAGTTCAAAAATTGCCTTAGTGTCACAAATTCAAAGCTTAGGTATGGTATTTCACTATTTTTTTTAAAATCAACTTGTATAAATTTCTGGCTCAGTCACTATTTTTCCAGATTTGCATGCACATTTGTTGATAATGCTGCACATCAAAAGATTATTCTTTTTTGCAGAAATAGGAAATGATAATGTTGAAATTTCATGTGACTATAGCAATGGCAATTGGGTTCATGACAAGTTAGGCCCTTTGTACACAAAATGTGGCACAGTCAAAGATGGGCAAAATTGTATAGCTCATGGAAGGCCTGATAATGACTATCTTTATTGGAGATGGAAGCCAAAAAATTGTCAACTTCCAAGATTTGACCCAAAAAAATTTCTTCAACTCTTCAAGAACAAGAATTTAGCCTTTGTTGGTGATTCACTAGCTAGGAATCAATTGGAGTCATTACTTTGTTTGTTATCCACTTTTAGTCCTCATGATTTAGTTTTCAATCATGGTGAGGACAACAAGTTTAGGAAATGGCATTTTCCTTCACATAATGTGAATGTATCAATATATTGGTCACCTTTTCTTGTTAAAGGGGTTGAAAAATCAGACAAGAAAAACTATAACACTTTGTTCTTGGACTCTGTTGATGAGAAATGGGCTTCTGATTTGGGCCAAATGGATTTGGTTGTTTTTTCAGTTGGACATTGGTTCTTGCATTCAGCTGTTTATTTTTACGGGGACAAAGTACTAGGTTGTCATTATTGTTCTGGTCTGAATTACACTGAGGTTGGATTTTATGATGTTTATGGCAAGGCATTTGAGACTACTTTTAAGACAATAATTGAGAGGAGAGGCAAAAATGTTGGACCACTTGATGTGATTGTGACAACATTTACACCAGCACATTTTGAAGGAGAGTGGGACAAGTATGGGGCATGTTCTAAGACAAAGCCTTATGATGCAGAGGAGAAAAAGAAGCTCGAATGGATGGATGCGGAGATGAGGGAAACAGCGATAAAACAAGTGAGCGCTGCGAAAAAGGAAGCTCGTGAGAGGAACATGTCAAATAATGTTAGATTTGAGGCAGTGGACGTGACGAAATTGGCATATCTAAGGCCAGATGGTCATCCCGGACCTTATATGCATCCTTTTCCATTTGCTAATGGGATTGAGGAACGCGTGCAGAACGACTGTGTTCATTGGTGTTTGCCAGGGCCTATTGATACGTGGAACGAGATTTTGCTGGAAGTAATCAAGAAACAGTTTAATTGAGTGAAGAAAGTTTAGTAGATATGGTGATTTTTCCAGATTTCTGTCCATTGGGTATTTTCTCTTTTATTCCCTTGGAGAGCCCAAGAAAGAGGCTATCAATGACTGTTAGAGTTTATCTAGAGGTCACTAGTCCGACTAATTCATATTTGCATAGTGTAGGCTTCATAAAGGGGAACATGCTCCCTACCAAGAGTTTCTCCATTCTCCTAGAGCTAGAACTCGAAACATCTGATTAAGGGTTGAGGAATCCCATCAATCCCGCCCCACTCCTTAGTGGTCAGTGTGATCCTTTCTTGCTAGGACAGAATAATGTGAAAGAATAGAGGATCTTGATTTTTGAAGAAATGTAGAATCTACGTATTTGCTCTATCTATATAATCAATTCGATTGACTGTAATTAATACCAGGATGTTAAAGTAATAAGTTGTTGTTTTCTTTAAGATTCTGAATGTCATGCTGTCAAACAAGTGAGTTACAAAATAAACTGCAGCTCAACCTGTAAGCCTAGTGAGCTAGTTGAATGCCTCAACTTATAGCTTGTAGCCCATAGCCAAGGACACAGATGAAAGAGCTTTTTTTTTTTTTTTTTAAATAAATGTAGTGTTCGAATCAGCTTGCGCACATCTCATTTTTACCACAAAAATTCGGTATCGTGAATTGTGGAGTAAGAAACGCTAGCTAAACAAATACTATATCACACCACTTAGGCTAGATTGGGTCCCAATGTTGGTTGAGCGTAGACTAGTTTGTCCAGACAATCACATTAAAGCTAAAAACAGATAAGCTTCTCACTAACTACATGAAACGATATATGAGCTTACACCATAGATGTTTTTAGACTTACCTAATCTTGATAATTAAAACAATAAATAAATCATTCTTAATTAATTTTATTAATGTAGAAGAATAGAAAACTCGGGAAAGCATCATGAATATGTCTATACAACATTTTTAATTTTTTATGGCTAGAAATTATATGCTAACATATTGAGAAAAAAAAAATCTATAACGTTTGATCACAAAAACTTATTCTTTTTTAATTTTGTTTTATTAAATTCATTCACCCAGGCTTTCACCTCCTGTGGTGCTTGTGGTTTGGCATAGCATAAGGAGATTTGTCATCAATATGATAGAGACTTCAAGTTACCATCACTATGATAATTGGAATGGAAACCAGACCTACGAGTGAAGTCCTTGTTATCCATGATAATCAAATCAAAAAGTTATTATGTAAATAAGTTTTCTTACAGAAAAAAGATCAGAATAAGAAACGTGAATTTAATTTTTAATACACGAGGAAAATTAAGTGTTACAAAGACAAGCATAGAATAAGGTTTTTGAAATTTCTCCATATTCTATTTTAGCAAACTGTTGAAAGGAAAAATTAGGAAACTCTCCCTCTTCATCATCCTAGTTGAACTGGTATTCTCTTCCTAAACCCACTTGAACTAGTAACAAACTACGGTTCTACTTCCCATTTAGATTATCTCCTTATATGTATTTCCTATTCCGAATCAATTTAGTAATAATAGTTACTCTTTATATATAGCAACACCCCACAATTGAATCAACCAACACATCTTCTCATTACTTCTTGTTTTCCTAGCTTGATCAATTTTTAACACTTAAGTATGTCCTTGTCCATTATTGATTACAACGAGTCCCACCCCTCAAACACCACCACAATCATCGGAGTCACTTACGACGATGGCGTCATTCTTGGTTCCACTAACACAATCACACAGTTAACTGCTAATGTCATGTTGTGTAATTGTGCATTAGAAACAGAAATCCTTTTGGAAGATGCTCGCAATTTTATTCTTGACCAAGAAAGTACTATGGTCGCGGCTGAGACTATAGGTACAACGTTGTCCTCATATAATTACAACAATAAAAACATGCTACAAACCGGGCTTATTATTGGTGGAGGAAGTAAACTATATGAGATATGTTATGGTGGAATGGTTATGGAGAAATCTAATTTTGCTGTTGGTGGATATGGGGTTACTTATTTGTGCGATTTCTTGGAGAACGAATGGAAGAAAGGGATGAACGAAAAAGAAGCTGAAAAATTGTTGTTGAAGGCATTGTCAATGAATTTTTCATTAAGTGGTGTTAGCACTTGTGGTGTTCAAACTACGAGTGTAAACTCGAAGGGGGTCACAAGAGCTTTTCACCCTTACGACACACTACGTCCTATTAGGCAAGACGAGATGGAATTGGAACATGTGAAGGAGAAGGCACTGCTCAAAGACATACGTGCAAATTTAATTTCTTTGCTGAACATCAACATGTGTCTTTAGATTCGTATTTTTCTAAAAGTTAACAGTGGCAATATAGTAGTCATGAATGCAAGATCATGCATGTATACATATTAATATCATAAATTCATAATCATGATTGTGTTATGGTAAATACTTGTTATTTTCTTCTCTACGTATAAACAATATGATTGAGCCTGACTTCATTATGTGGCAATTTCTGTACTACAACTCATCAATGAGAATATTAATTATATTTTTTGCATTGGAATTACACTCCTTTGCATAATTTTTTAATGGAAGCAAAGGAAGGATGGAAGCTTATATATATATATATATATCAACTTTTTTTTTTTCGAGATATTTTGGTTGTCTTACAATAAAAGAATTTGAACACATTGAGTCGTATTGTTATATTAACGGTTAGTCCAATTTAACTAATTACCATATCATGCGTGTCATGGAGATTGACGAATATATGTTATTGTAACAAAGTTTATAATGGTAGTGTACAGTCAGCTTGCGCGCACCTCGAGTAATTCATAGAAACAAAATTCTACTTATTTTTACAACAAAAATTCAGTCAAGCAATTGTTTCATCTTGAAGGGGAATAAGAAACGCTAGCTAAGCAGTACTATCAAACTGAATGATCAAGTGACGTGCAAAAATATAAGCCGGAAGTATAGCGCATCACACCACTTAGGCTACATTGCGTCCCAATGTTGGTTGACCGTAGACTAGTATATTCAGTTAGTCACAGATTATCATTTAAATAAGTTTTCATATGAAAAAACGTGAATTTAATTTTTAATCCACGAGGAAAATTAAGTGTTACAAAGACAAAGCATAGAAGAGGGTTTTTGAAATTTCTCCATAATTCAATTTTAGGAAACTACAAAGAGAAAATTTAGGAAACTCTCCCTCTTCAATCCTAGTTGAACTAGTATCCTCTTCATAATCCCACTTGAACTAGTAATAAAACTATCAACCATTCCATTTATGAGATCTCTATATTTCCTACTCCAAATCAACTGAGTAATACTAGTTACTCTTTATATATAGGAACACCCCTTGGTTGAATTCACCAACACATATTCTCATTACTTCTTGTGTTCCTTGATTATATTAGCTTGATCAACAACTTTTAACAGCTGAAGTATGTCCTTGTTAATCATTGATTCCAACGAGTCCCACCCCTCAAACACCACCACAATCATCGGAGTCATGGGCGGAGGCAGATGACGCCAAGCGGTGTCACCCGACACCGCTTGGCCGGAAATATTTTTTATTTATATCTACATAAATAATCTGGCGAATCAAAAGATATACCGGTTTTATATAAATAAAATGACACTGCTCGATAAAAGTGCTTCCATCCGCGCGCTGGTTTAAGCTTCTAGTTTTACCATCGAGGTCGAGTGTTCCAATCTGGTCAGCCCTAATGACTTTTTAAAAAAAAAATTAGCATTGTTCAGAAAATTTACTGAAGTCAGGTCTTGATCATTTGACGCCGACCCAAAAATAAAGTTTCTAAACCAAGTAAACCAACATCCATCAAATTCATATTGCAGTCAAAAATAAGTTATTGCCTTTGATGAGCTTATGAGTGGTTGTTTTATGACTAGTATAAAAAAATTATTTAGTAATATTTTCAATGAGTGTATTATAGATACGTTTCAAAATTGAAGCTCATCGAGGAGAGTTGTAATTTTATACTTGAATTGTGTTTTTCTAAATTATGATGTCATTATAGTGATTTATAAGTTATTGTCTTTGCTGAGCTTCTGAGTAGTTAGTTTGTGACTTGTAAAAAAAAAAGTATTTAGTAATATTTGTAATGAGTTTATTACGGATACGTTTCAAAAAAATAGAAGCTCATCGAGGAGAGTTATAGCTTAACACCTTAATTGTATTTTTCTAAATTATGTTGTCGTTATAGAACTTATTCATTTGTTCACTTCAGAATTGGCTCAAGGGGGGAGGCTAGTGAAGCCTTCGCTTTAGGCCCCTAAAAATTTTAGGCTCCAATTTTTTAATTAATTGTAAATTTCATGATTTGAGCATCGCTTAAACAATATTGTAGTTTGTAGAAATATAAAAAAGTAAACAATAAAAAGAAAAACTGTCTACTTTTATTATAAAAATATTTCAGAATTTTGCATTAGACTACTCACATCTTCATATTAGTAAATAGATTTTATACAATAATATCCTACAGATTGTATTGCTAACGCATGGTTAACATCTTATTAACTTGAATTAATACTTACTAATATAAATGATAGCTTTATTAAGTGAAATTAAAGACTTTATGTTGTTAAGGATATACACTATAAACAAAAGTATAAAAAAACGTATAGGCCTCTTATTAAGAGTACCCTTTTTTTTTAATTAAAATTCTTTAAATATCGACACTGCTTGCAAAAAATTCTCCGTACGCCCCTGATTCGGAGTCACTTAAGACGATGGTGTCATTCTTGCTTCCACTAACACAATCACACAGCTGACTGCTAATGTCGTGTTGTGTAATTGTGCATTAGGAACAAGAATCGTTTTGGAAGATGTTCATAGTTTTATTCTTGATCAAGAAAGTACTATGGTCACGGCTGAGACTATAGGTACGATGTTGTCTGCATATAATTACAACAAGAAAAACATGCTACAAACCGGGCTTATTATTGGTGAAGGAAGTAAACTATATGAGATATGTTATGGTGGAATAGTTATGGAGAAGTCTAGTTTTTCTGTTGGTGGACATGGGGTTACTTATTTGCGCGATTTCTTGGAGAAAGAATGGAAGAAAGGGATGAATGAAGAAGAAGCTGAAGCATTGGTGTTGAAGGCGTTGTCAATGAATTTTGCATTAGGTGGTATTAGTAGTTGTGGTGTTCAAACTATAAGTGTAAACTCGAAGGGGGTCACATGCGCTTTTCACCCTTACGACACACTACTTCCTACTAGTACGAGATGGAATTGGAACATGTGAAGGAGAAGGCACTGCTCAAGTACATACGTGCAAATTTAATTTCTTTGCTGAACATCAACGTGTGTTTTTAGATTCGTATTTTTTTAACAGTTAATAGTGGCAATATAGTAGTCATGATTGCAAGATTTAAATATAAATATTAGTATCAGAAATTCATAATCATGATTGTATTATGCTATATATACTTGTTATTTTCTTCTATGTTTGAGCCTGACTTCATTAAGTGGCAACTCTTTTACTATAACTCATTAATGAGAATATTAGTTACTTTTTTTTTAGGGTAACTTACAAAAATAGCTACCTTTTAATAGCTTCTAACAATTTATAGCTACTTTTTCTATATTTACAAATCGTAGCTAGTTTTTGTTGTATTTAGTTGTATTTCGCGTTTTTGAAATATAGAGAAATACACGGAAATACAAAAAAAAATCCGAGAGTTCACATTTTTTGAAATATACCGAAATACAAAATCGGATGTTTATGGAATAGATTCTCTTCTTTCATTTTAAATGTAAGTCAAATTAAATCAACCATGTATGACGCATTTTTCCATAACAACCCACGTTTCTCTCTCCAAATTACTCCATTCCAAACTTTTAAATACTTCCAAATACGAAAAATATACATAAATACAATGAAATATGGTTGATTGTTTAAGAAATATAAAATTGTAGTATTGTATGTACAATGGAATACAATGAAATATCGAAATCAAGTTTAGAAATACATTGAAATACAACGAAATATACTTCAAATATATTTCCCAAGATTTTTCATTTCTTTTCTAACCAAAGATCAATCATAGCTGTCAAACATTATCCTTAGTAGAAACCATGGATTACCTTATTCACCAACTCATGATCAAGATAACATGATATCGTAACGAGAGGCAACAATATATCTTTGAGGCATTTCATCAAACACCTTCTTCGCATCATTATATCTTTGAGTGCCATACTTACTTGAAAAGATTGTAACTTGAGCATATGCATATCTTAACGAGAAGGAAAAAAGATATTAACGATCAGATAGGAATAGTTGTCATTTGGTGCATTTACACGAGTAGTTGAATGTGCTTTCATAACGAAATTACAAAGAAGATAGAAGATATCAAGAATGTGATGCTCACTAACAAAGAATTTGCTCACTAACATGTCAACAAAGACAAATCAAAGAATGTTTCGCTCACTAACGAAATTACACTCGAACCACCTAATCTATAGAAGATATCAAGAAAAAAATGAAATCAACTTCTACTAGATCATTGAATCAGATATATACTGTGCAATCACAAAAAGCTTAAGCTTTATGGTTGTGATGTTCATTATTCCAAATCCGATCAAGTTGCTCGATAACCGTCCGTATCCGAGAAGAAGCCATGGATTCCGGCATCACCGATGGCAATAGAGAGAGAATTTTTTTCGGCATCACCGACGGCAAGAGCCGCCCTTACTAATGCCGCGAGGCGTTTTTCGAGGGGAAAGGGAAAGGGAAAGAGGAGAGAGAATTTTTTTTGGTGGAGAAGATGATAAATGTGCAAGGAGGGAGAATAAAGAGGTACATGTATTTCAAAAGTTATCGGATTAGTTATGGAATGTAATTTTAGAAAAATAAAGCTACAAAAATTAAATAAAAAAATAAGGTAGTTATTATTCATAAATAAGTCTTAGAGGTAGCTATGACAGGTAAAAATTCCTTTTTTTTAACATTGGAATACTCTCTTTTTCATTATTTTTCAGTGGAAGCAGAGGAAGGATGGATGCTTTATATATCAAGTTTTTCGAGATATTTTGGCTAATACTATTACCATCTATTCAGTTAGAAGAATCACGATAATATTTCGTCTTTTGTCTTATTTGTAACTAGTAATTATCAACCACAATAAAAAGAATTTGAACACATTGAGTCGTATTGTTATGCTGACAGTGTCAAAGTTGTTACACAGTTGATCCAATTTAACTAATAATCGCAGGTTTGGACTCGATTTCCTGTATTACGATATCATGCTTGTCATGAAGATTGACGAATATAAAGGAAATGGCAGTCTGGTACTAAGCTCCCGCTATGCACGGGGTCCAGGGAAGGGCCGGACCACAAGGGTCTATTGTACGCAATCATATCTTGCATTTATGTTATTGTAACAAAGTTTATGACGGTGGTGTCCGAGTCAACTTGTGCGCACCTCGACTAATTCACGGGAACAAAATTCTACTTATTTTTACAACAAAATTTCAGTCAAATAATTGTTACCGTGAATTGGAGAATAAGAAACGCTAGCTAAACAGTACTATCAATTGAACGATCAAGCGACGTGCAAAAACATTAGCCGGAAGTATAGCGCATCACACCACTTAGGCTATATTGTGTCCCAATGTTTGTTGAGCGTAGACTAGTCTGTTCAGGCAGTCATGTTTGTTAAAGTTAAAAACAAAACTCAAATTTACTGACTACATCAAAAGCGAAATTCTCAACTTCAAATATAATGCGAATTGGAATAGAATTTGTAGCACAATTAGGAACAAATTTCTCCGTATATAAGTAGCATATCCAGTATAGAGAAGGAATATAATCCAAGCAATCAAGTTCAATTCAATCAAGTTATTTCAAGCATTTCCAATTACTTTCAGTCCTTAATCGCTTTTTTTTTTAAATCACATTCCTCACAAAGTTCTTGATTTTTAAATCAACCAATGTTAGCTTAAGTCCAACATAATTTCCTACAAAAAGTTCTTTTTGTAATTCGTTTAGTCATGAGGCTTTCTTGAGTAAGCTTGAGAATTATAAAAGATTAACCAAACTTCTCTTTGAGAATTATAAAAGATTAACCAAACTTCTCTTTACCACACTAAATAGTCGAATCACAATTTAGTAATCGTGCATAATCTAGTCAAAGTTTTCAGTGTCAAGAATTAAACAAACAGACGAACTTATAAGAAGTTAAAATATTCTTGTGTGATAAATTTTCTCCTTGGAACATGATAATTGTCCCTTTCATTATATCTTACAACAAATGAACATTCATATACACTTTTAAGTTTGACCAAATTAGGAAACTGTTGAGAGAAAAAAATTAGGAAACTTTCCCTCTTCATAATCCTAGTTGAACTAGTATTCTCTTCATAATCCCACTTGAACTATAACAAAAGTACAAAACTATGGTTCTACTATTCCGTTTAAGAGATCTCTATATTTCCTAATCCTAACCAATTTAGTAATAATAGTTACTCTTTATATATAGGAACGCCCCTCTGTTGAATCCACCGACACATCTTCTCATTACTACTTGTGTTCCTTGATTATTTCGCTTGATCAATTTTTAACACCTGAAGTATGTCCTTGTTCATCATTGATTCCAACGAGTCCCACCCCTCCAACACCACCACCATCATCGGAGTCACTTACGACGATGGTGTCATTCTTGGTTCCACTAACACAATCACACAGCTGACTGCTAATGTCGTGTTGTGTAATTGTGCATTAGGAACAAGAATCGTTTTGGAAGATGTTCATAGTTTTATTCTTGATCAAGAAAGTACTATGGTCGCGGCTGAGACTATAGGTACAACGTTGTCCTCATATAATTACACCAAGAAAAACATGCTACAAACCGGGCTTATTATTGGTGAAGGAAGTAAACTATATGAGATATGTTATGGTGGAATAGTTATGGAGAAGTCTAATTTTTCTGTTGGTGGACATGGGGTTACTTATTTGCGCGATTTCTTGGAGAAAGAATGGAAGAAAGGGATGAATGAAGAAGAAGCTGAAGCATTGTTGTTGAAGGCATTGTCAATGAATTTTTCATTAAGTGGTGTTAATACTTGTGGTGTTCAAACTATGAGTGTAAACTCGAAGGGGGTCACGAGAGCTTTTCACCCTTACGACACACTACTTCCTATTAGGAAAGACGAGATGGTATTGGAGCATGTGAATGAGAAGGAACAGCTAAAAGGCATACGTGCAAATTTAATTTCTTTGCTGAAAATCAACGTGTGTCTGTAGATTAGTATATTTTTTAAACAGTTAACAGTGGCAATATAGAAGTTGTGACTGCATGATTATGTATAAATATTAATATCCTAAATTCATAATCATGATTGTATTATGCTAAATACTTGTTATTCTTCTCTGCGTATAAGCAATATTCTTTAGCCTCGTTAAGTGACAATTCTTGTACTACTACAGTACAAACCATTAATGAGAATATTAATTATGTTCTTTTATTTTTATTTTTTTTGCATTAGAATTACTCTCTTTCTAGATATATCAATTTTTTTTACTAGATATTTGGTTAATACTATTACCATCTATTCAGTTCGAAGAATCACAATAATATTTCTTCTTTGTCTCATTTGTAACTAGTAAATATCAACCACAATAAAAAGAATTTGAACACATTGAGTCGTATTGTTATGCTAACATTGTCAAAATTGTTACAGAGTCCAATTTAACTAATTATATAGCAGGTTTTGACTTGATTTTGTATTACTATATCATGCTTGTCATGAAGATTGACGAATATACATTACTGTAACAAAATTTATAGCGGTGGTATCCGAATCAACTTGTGCGCACCTCGACTTATAATTCACAGGAACAAAATTCTACTTATTTTTCCAACAAAATTTCAATCAAGTAATTGTTTCACAGTGAATAGGGGAATAAGAAACGCCAGCTAAATAGTACTATCAACTGAATGATCAAGCGACGTGCAAAAATGTTAGCCGGAAGTATAGCGCATCACACCACTTACGCTACATTGTGTCCCAATGATTGCTAAGCGTAGACTAGTTTGTTCAGGCAGTTACAGGTTTGTTAAAGTTAAAAACAAAACTCAACTTTACTAACTACATCAAAAGCGAAATTGTCAACTTCAAATATAATACGAACCGGAACAGATAGAATTTGTAGCATAATTAGCTAGTGGCTTATTAGGAACAAATTTCTCCTTTTATAAGTAGCATATAGAGAGAGAATATACTCCATGCAATCAAGTTATTTTCGTGCATTTTTAATTACTTCCGCCCCTTAATCGCTTTCTTGAGTCACTTTACCACACTAAATTGTCTAATCACAAATAATGAATCGTCCAGATAATCTAGTCAAAATTTTCAGTCTCAAGAAATAAACAAACAGACGAACTTATCAGAAGTTGAAATATTCTTGTGTGATAAATTTTCTCCTTGGATTATATCCAACAACAAATGAACATTCATATATAGTTTTAAGTTTAACCAAATTTAAATAATTAAAAAGAACAAATAAATGACTTCTACTTTTTTTTTTTTTTCTAAATATAGAATGCAAAGCTCAATATAAAACCTAAATAATTAGTATGTTTTAAGAATTATCTGTAAAGTAACATAACAAAATCAGAAAAGATATATATGAGCTTTACATTCATACTAATATACGTTCACGGACTTACGTAAACCTTGGGGATTAAGATAAAATAAATTACTAATAACTAACTTCAATTGAAAAAGTCAAGCAAGCACCATAAATATATGCTATATAAAATTTAAACAATATTATATGCTTATATAAAATTTATACTTATATTGGGTGTGTTTGGTACGACGGAAAATGCTTTCCAAAAAATGGTTCATATTTTTTTCTTGTTTTATTGCACTAAATATTTTAAAAAATTTCATTCGATGAAAAATAGTTTCCACAAAATAGGATAAAATGTTTTCTTAAGAATTTGAGAAAAAATATTTTTCGGATCAATAAAACCACACCAACGCATCCCTAACTCACCCCGTATTATCCACCTACTTGCCTACCCCACCCCACCTAACTCACCCTACCCCTATCTAACCCAAGCCCCATCCCCTACCTACCCCCACCTACCCCCACCCCAACCTACTCCAGCTCCCCTAACCCCCGCCCCCATTTTGCCTATCCCTCCACCTACTCCCACCACAGAAGATACACTACGAATTCAAAAATCTCATAGTGTTTTGCTCCGAATATATACAAGCGCTCTTAAAAAGTCATTTTTCAACTTACGTACCAAACACAAGAAAATGAGTAGGAAAATATTTCCCCCCCCCCCCCCCCCCATATTTTTAAGAAAACATTTACCAAACGCACCGGTATTTTTTTTTTTTTTTTTACAAGGTATGTTGTGTGTGTATACACACCCCCCCCCACCCTTTACCCCCCCCGCCCCTTTTCTTTCATAAGTCCTCTCTTTCTACAAACTACCTCTGCACTTATTGTTCACGCTGTCCAAGGTCTGGCCCAATTTCATCAACTAATTGAGTGTTAGTATATTTTCATTTCTGCATATTAGCTAAAAACAACAATTTTAACTACCCATTGTGTTGATTTTCCAAAATTAGGGTTCTAATTTCGTGTATCATTTTGATTTTTTCTCTATTTTAATGTTATAATGCTTCTACTAACATATTTAAAAGATCATATATGAGCACATATAGGGTGTCTTTGGTTTGACATAAATGGTTTTCCGAAAATGTTCTTCTATTTTTTTAGTTGGTTGCACTAAATATTTTTAAAAAATATTTTCTTTAAAAGTTTAAGGAAAAATATTTTCTGGACCAATAAAAATACACAATTCATTCCCAACCTACCCTACACTATTCACCCACCCTCACTTGCCTACCCCACCCACCTAACCTCACCCCACCTATCCACACCCACCTAAACCTCAACCTACTCGGCCCCCCAAACCAGCCTACCCCTCCACCTACTGCCACCACCCCCTCCCCCACCTATCTTGCTTACCCCATCCCCACCATAAGTTGCACTCTGAATTCATAAATCTGTTTTATTTTGAATATATGTAAATACTTTTAAAATGACATTTTCCAACTCACATATCAAACACAAGAAACTAACTAGAATAAATCGCTTTTTCCCCGGGAAATCATTTTTGTCATACCAAACGCACCCATAACTTTTTATTTTTTTTACATATTGTTTTGTCTATACACCCACCCACCCCACTTTCCCTTAACGCCTCCTTTCACCCCCACTCCTCCTACCCCACCCCACTTCCCACGCCAACCCCTTTTTCTTTCATACGTCCTCTCTTTCAACACTTGTTGTTCATGTTTTCCAAGATTTGGCGCAATATCATCAATTAATTTAAGGTATTTCATTTTCATTTATGCATATTAACTAAAAACACAACAATTTTAATTACCCACTTTTTTTTAATTTTCCAAATTAGGGTTCTAATTTCATGCATCATTTTCGATTTATTAGCTCTCATTCAACTCCTTTACTCTTTTTTCATAATTTTTTTCCTCCATTTTAATGTTTGAATTTAGGCTTCTACTCTTTGAATTTAACTTTTTACTGCAGGGTATTTACTTAAAGTTTGAATTTTTAAGGCAAAGGGAAGAAGAAGAATACAGTGTAACATTCTTGATTATCCAATTATCTAGCTGGATTTAAGTTATTTTTCTTTTTGTTCAATAATAAGCAGCTCAAAAGTTTGAAAAAAAAAAAGAAATAGGGAAAATTACAGTCAAATACCATTCGGACATCTAGTTTACAAAATATGTACACACAGTGTATAGGTAGTGTATAGTTTATATTAAATATACATATACTATACATATAACATACAAACCTATACACAACATATGCAGCCGAAGTGTATAGGTAGTGTATAGTTTATATTAAATATACATATACTATACATATAACATGCAAACCTATACACAACATATGCAGCCGAAGTGTATAGGTAGTGTATACTTCGGCCATGTTTTGTAAACTAGTTGGCCGAAGGGTACATTTATGTAAGTTTCCCAAAAAATTATGGTTTCTTGCGCTCAACAATGGGGAAAAAGGAGTATATTATCTGAAAATAGAGCAAAATTTGGAGTTGTTTTAGGCTGTGTTTGGTATGATGGAAGTCATTTTCCAATTTCTAGTGTATGGGTTACTTGCTCCAATTAGCTCCTATAATTAATCTTTAAAACTTGAAAATTTAATGAAAACACTTTTCGCTTGCTAATATTATTGATGAACTTTAATATACATTTTTTTTTTCTAGAAAATAGTCTCCCGGACCAACCAAATGTCGGAAACATTTTCCTGGTTTTTTTTTTTTTTTTTTTTTGGGGAAAATGGCTTTAATTAAAAATTGATTTAGCACTTGTGGGATCACACTGGGAATGTTTGTTGTTGTTGTTGTTGTTTCAGTTGGTCAGGTTGAGATTGTAGTAGTGGAACAAAGAGAATAGTGAACAAGATAATATTTTCCTTTTGTATCTCTCCCCTACGATATTTAGGGAAGTTATGTATATACATGCATGGATCAGTGAGTAAAAAAAATACATTTTTGTGTTTTCTTATTTTTTTTGGTTTTGCAGGAACATCGAGCCTGAGCGAAGTCCTGTGTAATGAATAGCTTGTTTCATGCATGCTTTGTTGCAATATTACAAGCACTACACGTCTTTCCTTGAAGAGTTCAATTTGTGGAATTCCGGTGCTTTCTTAGCAGATGAGCTTTTGCTCAAGCTCGAATTAGAAAGTTGTTTTTGACTTGTTTCTGAATAGAATTAGCATCTAACAAGTGTAGAGGGGATAGTTCTCTTTCACGGAAGATTGATCCTACTCCAATAATGAAGGAAGAGAGAGATGGTTTCTTTGTAGTTAAGAAAGGAGATCTTGTTGGAGTCTACAGAAACTTGGGTGATTGCCAGACTCAAGTCGGATCCTCGGTAACTATTTGAGGAATTTTAATCTGCAGTTACATGTATATATGTATGTGTGTATACCTTTATGTATATGTGTGTGTATATATACTTTTCCCACTTTTTCCCTTGGTGACTTGAACTCCCAATCTATTGGTTGGGACTGGAGTGCTCTTGCCATTGGATCAACTTCACTTGCGAAGTTGTAGTCAAGATGTATAGGCAAATGCTACATCAAATTTATCTTGGCTGTTCTTTTCCTCGTGAATATGTGCAGAGGTAGTTGCACCACAAGAACTTCATAAAAAAGATTGACCACATCATTTGCTAGTCACAAAAAAAAAAAAAATTTCGTTACAGCTTCAGCTTGGTTTTTCTGGATTAATGATAGTTATCGTAGTTTGTCTGATAAAGATAGAGTTATAGTAGTATAGGAATTCTCTAACAGTATATGGGTGGTAACGCCATAAAGGCAGTTATGTTTTCTATATGTTGAGAAAAAGCAAAATATATCAAACGCACAGTGTGTTAATCCGTTGGACTCCCCCTCTCTTCCCATTTTTCTTTGGCAGATATGTGATCCTCCGGTTAGTGTGTATAAAGGCTACTCCATGCCAAAAGACACAGAGGAATATCTTCTATCTTGTGGGCTTAAAAATGCACTTTATTCTATCAGAGCTGCAGATCTGACCGAAGGTCTCTTTGGGGCTCTAGCACCATGCCCTTTTCAGGTCAGATATTGTACTAAATTGTGTGTAAAAATTGTCTATTTATCTTTTATGAGTAAGGTATTTCATCTCAGAACTTTTGGACAAAGGCAGTCCTTATACGCAGTATGTTTATCTTTCCAGGATGACACACAAGACTTCCCAAAAAAAAAAAAAAAAAAAAAAAGAACAAAGAACAAAAGAGTTTAATTTGTCTGTCTGATCCATTTTTTTACTTATGGCTCATGTTGTGAGTTTGATGCAAGACAAATCTGAACATGCATGATCCTTGCTAAAACTACTTGATTACTAAAAACTCTCCGTTCCACTTATTATATAGTTTATACCACCCAAGAAAGAATCCTAAAATAGAGGCAAAAGTCAAAAGAGAAAACTGGGATTCTGTTGTATTAATTGCAACTCATCTTGGGAAGTAAAATCATGATATTCCCTGCTGATTTTGTCTATTAAAGAAAAAAGTTTAGCACTTGATGTCATAAGCAGAATTCACGAAGTCCCACCATGGTGCATGGTGCTTGCATTGGGAAAATACTTTCAATTTTAAAACATGACTTCTGCCTTTATGATGGAAGGGATAGACTATAGAGACATTACCTCAGTCGTCACAGATCCCTTATTAAGGAAAGGATTATTAATTTTGTATTGATCCCTTATCATATGAACGAATGTTACAGGGAGAAAGTGTACTTCTGTAAATTACATTATACATGTGACAAATACCACATTGCTATTCTTCTACATAGTCAATATTATCAAAGATGATCACTAAATGCAGCTGATTCAGTAATTTATTTGTATATAAGTTAAATTTCCTACTTCCTTATTGATGTGAATACTCCTGTTATTAGTAGCACTTATAAATTGTGAAAGATGCTTACTTCACAATAATTATGCTATTTTATTTTTCTCTCCCCTCTCGCTGTATCTATTCTTCCTTTTCTTCTTCCCCGCACTGTTCTGTGATAACAAGTCCATCGTGAACAAGCAGATTGTAGTAGTAAAGTGTGATGACCATTGACCAGAAATAACATATCTACTGTTTCCTCTTTTTTCTTTTGAACCCTCATGCAAGTTTATCAGCACTAAATCTTTTGCAGACGCAATCTTCTTCCAAAGGTGGAGCATCTGAGCATATGCCGAAGAAGAGGTCACAGGAAGCAACATGGTCAGAATATGGGGTAAGTTAGGGCTATATAAATACTAGGTTATTGTATAAGTCGCTCAGCGTTTGTAGCAGTTGCCTTTGATGCATATCATAATGTGTCAACAGTTTTTGGTTATCCAACGAAGTGAGTACATTCTTCTATTTGCTTCTCTAGATATAGAAGCATGACTATAACACTAGAGGCTTGTTTGCTGAACTTTCTTTGAGATGCCATAATCAATGGTCTTACAACTTACATGAGAAAGTTACTTGTTCAGCTGCAAGGCACTTGATCTGCTTTCAATTTGAAGATTGGATACTAATCCATTCTGGGAACTATCATTGTTTTTCTGTTATGTCTCGGTAGACCTTTTATGTAATGAGGTCGAAAGTCTCCAATACGGAACCTGTTAATGAGCTAAATCTATTTAAAGGGAATACTGGTAGCTTGTTAATAGGTTTCCACAGTTGTTGTTGTAGTACCTCGATAAGCAGTAGCAATAGTTGTTGTTGACAAGTTTCAGTAGCTGTTGTAGTTGTGTGTGAATAAGAATAAAAATAAAGATAGGTCATACTGTGCCGATTATAAGAACAGTATTTTGTCAACTCCTGTCTGTAGTTGTGCTTTTCTTTGGCTCTATCTTATGGGGCTTTGTGCCGTAGGCTGTTAATAGATTGTGCTGGCTGCTTCCAAAAAAATAACAGTAGTAGTATTTCAGTAAAAATAAAAATAGGTCATGCTTGGTGGCTTATAAGAAAAGTAGCTTGCCAACAAGTTCTGTTGTTATCTGTGTTTTCTTTCTATTTCTTAATGAAATGTAAGGTAGTGGACCTTATAAGATTGAACTTCATTACAAAGGACTATATAGTTCTGAGAATCTATTCAAGGAGCCACATCCTAGTGAAGGTAGCTAGAGATCTGAAAATTATATTTCTAGTAAAATGTGTCTTTTTTTTTTTTTTTTTTAATTTTTAATCAGGATAGAAATTTTAATATATGTGTGCTCTTGTTGATAGCACACATTCAAGGTGTCTTTGCCCATTACAGATTACAATAAGTTATTCTGATGAGAAACATCAGTAATATGGAAGGAACAATAAAAGGAGATGTTGTATCCTTCCTGTCAGAATTTTTTTTCTCACATAAATTGACAAACAACATGCTATTAGCATTGTGGGGGTCTACCTCTAGATTTGGAATTACGTGTGACCTGTGTATCAAGTGTTTTCATTAGATGACTGGATGAGTAATAAGTGTATTTGCGTTAGCTCTCTGCAAAGTTTGCATTGAGGATTAAAGGGGAACTATTACCACCTATTGGTTGATAGAAACATATTTAGGTTGTTTAAATGTTATAATTTGATGAATTCTGAGATCTTTTTGTGTGCGAAGTACATAAAGTTGCGATATTCATTGCAATATTTTGTTGCTGTACTGCATTGTACAATCTGGCTCTTGGAGAGGTATATTATGTAAATTTTGGCTCGAAGTAGTACTGAATACTTACACTTATGAAAGAAGTAATAGTTGCTTGCATTACTTACAAAAATGAAATACTAGTTTCTTGTGTTCGCACCCTGTACGATCTGTTTGGCTTGCCACAGTTCTGGAATCTGTCGTGTTTATTTGACATGTTTATTTGCAGGATGCTGTTGGATCAGCAGTTATTCCATATGATCCTGTAAGAAAGCATATCAAGTTAGAACCTCCTAAGGGTGACCAAGCTCTATCATCTGGTGTGAGTGGCTGTTAAGACGATGACTTCTTATTCAAAAAAACATAAATGCTTTCAGTATATCTAATTAACAAAATTAATTGTCTTTATACTTGATGGGAAGTCGGCGAAGCTAATAAATCGTAATTTAGTGAATCTATGATGAATTTGCGGCAACTATCAGGTTGAGTTCTTCTAAATTCTCTTGAAGGTTTATGGTGTTGGACTGAAAGAAGCTGATCGTGGTTATACTCAGCAACGATCTTGTACTCTTGAATTTGATGGTATTTCGAAAGGAAACCCGGGACAAGCTGGTGCAGGAGCTGTGGTACGAGCTGATGATGGAAGTCTGGTAATAATTACTGTTCTTGTGTTTGTTTTTCCTTTTCCTTATTCTTCGTCGCACTTATATTACAACTTTGCAATTAATAGATCTGTAGGCTACGTGAAGGTTTAGGAATAGCAACAACCAGTGTTGCTGAATATCGAGGCTTTATCTTGGGTTTGAAATATGCACATAGCAAAGGGTTTACAAGTATTCGTGCTCAGGGTGACTCCAAACTTGTTTGTATGCAGGTCCGTTTTCCGTATTATTTGTTTATTCTTGTTCTTTTTATTTCTTGATATCACGCTTCTCTTTTGTGTGTCTGCACAATCAAAGTTGTACCTGGATAATATACTTCCAGCAAAGTTTTGTTTGGTCTTTTCAACTTCAGCTAGATGAATGGTATCGTTATTTGTTTATTTTTAAGGTCAAGGACGTCTGACAATTTTTTTCGAGCCGTGGACCCATTTCTCAAGTCACTTCGTCTAAAAAAAATTGTTTCTATAGCATAAACGTTTATATTGTACATGATCATTCTAGGATAAGGTAGTAAGTAGTAACTATTAACTTTTTTTTCTTTAAAAGGTAACAATCTTAGTATCTTTAGCACAAAAGGCTGTGCTAGTAGCCACATCTACATGTCAAAAGAGCGAAAGTATATCCTTGTTCTTCTTACAAGGACTATTATGTCTAAAGTGGATCCAGATCATCTAGGAATTCTTCTCAACACCAAAAACGAAACAAAAGTAAACAATTGTTTCTTTTATGACCGAGGAATTGGTCTGGATCCATCCCTTTGGACCAACCGCAACCTTCGAAACTCGGGGATGATGGGCCACCGCTCTACCCTTCTCCACTTAAAATACTGGACTTAGTTCGCGAATACCGCAAATAAGGCCATTGCGACACCCATCAAAGGAGTAGTTCCCCACCCAGGAGCTTGAACTTGGGACCTAAGACACAAGCTCCTCAACCTTTGCCAATTGAGCTAACCCTAATCCCTAGGGTGGAACAAAAGCAACAATTTATTTTGATCTTCTGGTCTGTTAGTTAGTAACAATTAATTGGGTGCAGTAGAACTTGAAGGAAAGGAATAAACACCTGGTCTATAATTTTGACAAAAGGAGGACCTCGATTGGGAAATATCTTCCTCCTCTTGGTCGTCACATTTAGGGATTAGACGATAAAGATCGGACAACGATCTCACTTTCCTCCTCATATTCAGTTTGACTTGAGCTTCTTGGGTGCAAAAGAATATAAGTTTGGTAAGTTTGATAATGGCTATATCAGGTCCCCTGTCATCTGTGTTCAGTTTTACCTAGTGCTAGCCGGCCTTCTTTGAGTATTTCATGGTAATGGGGATCTTAACAAATGCCCCTAGACAAGTAATGGCTGCATGCTTTAGCGACAACGCCATTGGTGTAGTCTTACAGTAAGTTGGTTGAGTTGGACCAACCAAAAAAGAGTGATTCCTTCTGCTACTGGGTAAAGATAGAGAAGGAAAAGGTCGAAGCTGGAAATAGTTCTTGTCTGCAAGAAGATTCTCTTAGTGGGAAATATAATCATCATACTTTTCCTCGCTCTGTGAATTCTGTGAAGTCTTTGACGGGCGTAGTTATAACTCCGAGATGCTCTATTATAGCTTCTAAAGTTGGGTCTCATGAGAAGTTGTTTTACGTCGTCTGAGCTTAATTTTTAATGTGGTTTCTTCTTTTCTTTATCTGCTTCATTTTGATTCATTTTAAGTGTATATCTTTCCAAACAGATCCAGGGTCTGTGGAAGGTTAAAAATCAAAACATCTCTACGCTATATCAGCAGGCAAAACAACTGAAGGATAGGTTTCTTTCTTTCCGCATCATTCATGTTCTTCGGGTAATTTAATAATCTTTTCCACATCTTTATTCTTGGTTTATATTCTTGTCTCAGTTTATCACTCACAAACTTGGTCTATAGTAGCACCATAACTGAATTAGAGCCCTCATTATGGTTTGATCGATTACCGAGCTAGTTCAACCTTGCTGATTTTCTGGAGAAGTAATAGTTTCCCGACTCTTGTTTTGGTAGGAATCAAACTGTGATGCAGATCAACAGGCGAACCTGGCTGTTGAACTTCCTGGTTAGAGTTTAATTTTTTTTTTTTTTTCTTTCCAGGCTTGGGGTTTGGTCGTATTTGAGTTGCCATCAATGTTTTATCCAACTTCATCTCTTAATGCAGATGGTCATGTTCAGGAGGAGATAGAGAAATGACAACGGGACAGTAGACAATGGCTCTAAGTTGGTGCTGATGAGGATCTGGACGTTCTAACCACTGAGGTCTAGTTCTTCGCAGCATCCCATTTTGCCTGTAATTCAGTGGATAACACTTACAGTTTAACGTCCACTCTGGTTTGCAGTTAGGAATTATGTTAAGTTTTGCTCTGGATATTGGCTCAGAACTGGCACCAGTAACAGATGTTACTGTTTGCTTTGGGTTCACTGATGAGCACAAGATGTTTACCTGAAACTCGAAGACCACCGAGGGAACTGATTGTTGCGAATCATATTGTCTTTTCTGTAGCAAAACAATGGGGCATCTTACCCCTCATTCGACTCAAATGTGTATGACATGACACGAAAGTTAATTTAACTTGTATTTGTATTGCAATATGCGTGTAACAACAAATTTCATGCAAATAGTGTACTTTCAACTGTGAACTGGAGGGCTTGACAGCTTGATCTTGAATTTAAATTTCACTTGGGATGTGAAGTTTATTTATTTGTCACAAACGCTTTAACCGATTGGTATATTCACCTGGTGTGGGCGAGTTTTTATCCCTCCATTATCATAAACTAATCCTTAAACATTATTGCACTCAGGGTGCCTATAACAAAGTAATGTAACATTATTTCACTAGTAGTACCTGAGAAAATATTACTGCATTCTAATATTACAAACTCAACAAACAAACATGACTACGGCTCGAAACTTACAAAAAGTTTGTGTGAATTTTAGGACACCTTAACTTGTGGATAATTTTATTCAACAATTCAAATAATAATTCTCAACTACATTTCAACCGGTGACTATATTTCCTTTACATGCCCCAAAAGTGACAAGCTTGCGTTATTTTTACCAAAGTTAGGTGACTTGACTATAAACCCATTGGTACAGAATCCATACCCGAGCCGCCAAATATGCCTGTTCAATAGTTATTGGTTGTTACTTATCCCACATGTTTAAGCAAAAGGAAGAACAACCAAGGCACATGATAAAGTGTTACCTATTAAACGCTTTTGATTTTGAAAAAAGTTTATGTGTGTTTTCGCTGCTTATTACGTAAATAAATTGTCCACTTACAATATGTCATCATGTCCTTCAATTATACGCATTAACTCAAATAAGTCGTGATTCTCAGACTTTGGGAACACGCACAAAAGTTTCTCTAAAACTTTTTAGGCGAAAGTGTTTAATAGGAAAACTTTGTATATGTTCTAATGCTAATGTCTTAATTTGAGTGTCTAAATGAATTTTAGTGACACATTTATGAGATTGTGATATTTTCAGCCAATAATAATTAAAGGATGATTAACAAAATCACAAAGTAGGGGAGTTGACTTTAAGCCCATTCTAATAGAACACGTACCCGACCCGCCAATATGCCTGGTAACAGTTACCGGTTGTTACTTATCCCACGTAACTGCTTAATAACAACTTGTTTGGATGGTTGTCACCACCTGTATTGCATTGTATTGTATTGTTAGTTTAAATATAATGTTTGTTTTGATTATTCTCAAATTTTATTGTATCGTATTTTTAAATTCATTGTTATGTAAGGACGAAACGTGTCATTTTGTGTAACGGCCGATTTAGTGTGATCGTGTTGTTATCTTATTTATTTTCCTCATTTTATCTTTAATTATTACTCCTACTCCATAGGTCTCAATTTATGTGACACACTTTCGTTTTTAGTTTGTCCCAAAAAGAATGTCATCTCTCTATATTTAGAAATAATTTATCTTCATGTGATATTAGGGTCACACAAATATCTAAGGCTTATTCTGAAACACAAAATTTCAAAAGTCTCATTTCTTCCTTAAACTTCGTGTCAAATCAAATGGTATCACATAAATTGAGACGAAGTGAGTATCTAATAATCATATCTTTTATCTTTTTCCCGCATTTTTACGGTAGTTCTACTCAGTAACTAATTTATCTTACAGGTTTATGCTTCAAATTGTTGATGTGTGCCACTATATAATCACAGAGAGGAAATTAGTTAAAAGGGGTCTTTACAAAAATGAATATAGGTATATGACCCTTTGTATACACGAGTAATTCTGAAATAACAGAGAGGCGATATGTTATATTTTTTAGAGGATCATTTAATCAATTCACCCGAAAAAATCTATCCTAAAAGTTAGATTTATCAAAACTATTATGAAATACACTACAATATAATATAATAAATATATTATGAAATACTCCCTCCGTTCGCTTTTAATTGTCCACTTTTACCTATGCACACTCTTAAGAAATACTCTCTCCGTTCACTTTTACTTGTCCACTTTAGACTTTTCACGCTGTTTAAGAAATAATAAATGAAGTTCATAATTTACCAATGTACCCACATTAATTGATGCATATTTTATTGATTTGAAAAATGATTTATAGTAAGTAATTAATACTATGGGTAAAACAGAAAATAATAACTTGTCTTCTCTTCATATGCTAAAATTGACAAGTAAAAGTGAAAATCCATTTTTAGAATACTGAATAAGTAAAAGTGAACGGGAGGAGTAATAAATAAAGTGCACAATTTATCAATATATTCATATTAATTGGTGCATATTTTTATTAGATATAAAAAATAATTTGAAGTTAGTATTTAATACTATGACTAAATTTTTTTAAAAAAAATTATCTTATCTTGATATGTAAAAAAAAATAAAAATTTATTTTTAGAATATTAGACCTGTAAGAATGAATGGAGGGAGTAATATATAAAATCCACCCAAACAGAGAGGTAAAGAAGAGCACGGTTGCGTATTCATCATTTCTTTCTACTTTCAACTTGTAAAATGAACTGCGTAACTCTTCCTAAGGCGAATTTTCGCTGTTCGCCGATTTCCTTCTACTCTAATTCTACTATATTACACAATCACAGTATCCGTTTCCATGCCAAAAATCGAAAATCAAACAGAATCAGATGTGACCTGAAAAATACTGAAAGTGGTAGTAACAATACTCAACCGGAAACAACAAGTACTGGAATCCAACTTTATAGAGATATTGAAAGGTCTGTGAGTATTATTGTAGAACCTTTATCATGGCTTTTTACTACTTTGAATTGCTTGTACTTATCTGACTTTTTTTATCGTGTTTTCTCTTGAGCCAAGAGTCTTTGTTGAAGCTTATTTCAACTAGAAACCACCCCCACCCCACGCCACCTCACCCCCAAACCCCACACCCCCATATGCTTATTTTGCAGAGAGAATAGAAAAAGTTGTATTCTTGAAGCTTATTTCAACTGGAAACCACCCCCACTCCACCCCACCCCCAAACCCCACACCCCCATATGCTTATTTTGCAGAGAAATAGAAAAAGTTGTATTCTTGAAGCTTATTTCAACTGGAAACCACCCCCACCCACCCCACCCCCCCCAAACCCCACACCCCCATATGCTTATTTTGCAGAGAAATAGAAAAAGTTGTATCCTTGAAGCTTATTTCAACTAGAAACCCCCCCCCCCCCCCCCCCCCCCCCCCCCCCCAAAAAAAATCATAGAAAGCTAATAAGCCACTATTTTCACTCTGATCATATTTTCTCTTGAGCCAAGGGTCTTTCGGAACCAGGGATGGAGGGAGGAAGGTTTCATCAGCGGAAAATTACACTGTTTATACATCGTTAAAATTATTTTTATGTATATATATAGTAGATGTTGAACCTCTCATATTTTGAACCCCCTTAGTGAAAATAATGATTTCGCCACTGGTAAGGTCTGCGTACACTTTACCCTCCCCAGAAAAATGTGGGATTTCGCTGGGTATGTTGTTGTTGCCTGTTAGGACCTCCAACTTTGTGGAAGTTAAGTAGTTTGATTTATCCACTCTATTGATCACTGTGCCACACCCTTGGGTGCTTCTATTAACTAAACTAACACTCTCTCTGTCTCAATTTATGTGCCACAATTCGTATTTTGAGAGTCAAATTTTTCAATTTTGACCGTGAATTTGAACATGGAATCTTTAAAGTTTTTGAAATAAAATTTACATATTTGGAAACTATGTAAAAGGTACTATAAGTCACTATAATTGACAATTCAGAATATTTATAAGACATGCAAAAACTTGTTTTACATATTTGCATATCAAAAACTTTGTGTGTTAATTTTGATCACTGTTCTTTCAGATAATACTAACCCCCGTTGTTATTCCTCAACCAAACAAAGGCAAATTACACCTTTTTCCTTCTTGGATTCAGTTTGAGTATCGGGAAGTGTTTTAAAAGGTGTAATTTGCCTTTGGTTGGTTGAGGTGTAACATTGGGGGTTAGTACTATCGGAAAAAAGAAAAAGCAGTGATCAAAATTAATATGCAAAGTGTGACTAGTTTAGTTAATATAAGCATGGAGCACCCAAGGTTATGTCCTAGTGGTTAATAAAGTGGGTTGATAATCATGAGGTCTCAAATTTAATTCCAAATACTAGGTGTGGTGAGAGGTAGCAGATAAACCCTGCGGAATTAGTTGAGCTTTGGTGGATATAGTTATCTGGTATCTATGCTACCTATGCTTGTAGGAGGTAGCAGGTATCCCGTGGAATTAGTCGAGCCATGGTGGATAGAGTTACCCGGTATCTGTGCTGGCGGGAAGCAGCAGGTGCCACGTAGAATTAGTCGAGTTGTGCGCAAGATGACCCCGATATCAGGATTATCAAAGAAAAAAGTTAAATTAGGAATAATTTTTAGAAATGGAACGAGTTACTATACCAATAATTGGATATGTATAATTGTAATCTCGGTGATGGAATGTGGGGAGACTGTTGAACTTACATTTTTAGCTAACCTGAAGGTATAAATTCATCACTATGAATTGTCGTATTTGTCTAATCTAATCTATCCATAATTGTCAATTATCCCGACCATATATGGTTGTGAATTTGGAGTTCTAATCACAAGACTAGTGATTCTTGATTAAGCGTTGTCAGTTAAACAGTGTCATTTTTGCTCATTAAACCTAGACGTAACTATTGCTCATGTTTATTCACAGAGTACTTACAGAGACGGTGAAGCAATCTCAAGGTTGGGGAAGTTCAGAGGACTGGGATGAAATCGAGGTTACTAAAGGAATTCCCTAAAAACGTGCTGTAGTTTCAGAAGAATTGAAACAAGAAAATTTCTTTCCTTTTTGTGTAAAGTTACAAGTGCATATTGATATGAATCTTGCTTCCTTTATCCCTTTCCCTAATTTTCCAAATCTGAGTATCTTAAACCATTTTTTGGATTGTAACTTTTAAACAACTTAATGTTGGATCAATATATATGTTGAGTCATTATAATGGGTGTCGGGAACCGACGTGGATACAATCTCTATTATGACTCAACAGTTAATAAGACAGTAAGTTGCTTCAGAAGGAAACTGAGGGTAGCTCACATATCCACATTCTATATAATTGTAGCAATGCTTTGATGAACTATCAATGAAATCGACTCACTCTGCTATTCCAGGGAGCATGGGTATTGCAACCGAAAACCTCAAAGCCAAAGTTAGTTGTACATTTTGTTGGAGGTGTTTTTGTTGGTGCTGCTCCTCAGCTTTCTTACCGTCTGTTCCTGGAGCGCCTCAGAGAAAAGTGAGTGGTTTGATCTTGATGCTTGAGTCAAAATTGTGTGCTTATTATTTGAAAGCAGCATTGCTTCTTTATTATACTTGTGACATATGTGCACCTTGGAATCATTCTGATGTATAGTTAGTTTTTCTCTCTTTTTTGCATTACTTATAAGCAGGAAAAGAGAAGTAAAAGACTTTAACTAATCACTGTACCAATGGGGTGACAGTACTATATATTTATTCCCATTCCCTCATAGGCTGTATTTAACGCTTGAAGGTTGACCTCTCAGATTTTCAGTAAGCATGAGCAGAGGTCCACTTTTTCAATAGTATCTTGCTAGATCTCTTCAGACTTCAGTAATGACTATCCACTTTCCCGTTGCAGTATATACTACATGAACTTTATCCTCTGCTAGTTAAGGTGCTAACTGTAGTATATACTACATGTTTTACTTCTGTAGTTTGGTAAAGGGATTTCCAACTGTTACTTAAGAAGCAAAGCTGTGTGTTCTACCAGTTGTATTAGACTACCTGATGTCCGTTCCAGCAGTATCATTTTATAGCCCATGCCGGCCGCTATTATAATTTAAGTGGTCATGTTTTACTTTAGTAGTTTGGTAAAGGGATTTCCAACTGTTTAATCAGACATAAGAAGCAAAGGTTTTGTGCTACTAGTTGTATTAGACTACCAGATGCCTGTTCCAGCGGTTTTATAGCCTGCTAATATCTGAGTCTATAATTCTTGTCCCTTTTTTGTCTCATCTGTTAAGTGGGGTAAATATAGTGGTTAATTTTATTTACATTGTGAGATGGGAATATGTTCTTGGTTGCTACAACTTACTTTTATTACATTGTGAGAACAGGGATGTCTTGGTGATTGCTACACCTTATGCTAGTGGATTTGACCATTTCTACATTGCAGATGAAGTGCAGTTTAAGTTTGATAGGTGCCTTAGATTTCTCCAAGATAGAGTGAGTTTCAGCGTTTGCCTAAGATGAGATTGTTTTATCATGCTTTGTTTCTTATGAATGTCCATTAGTGATACAGGTAGAAGACCTTCCTGTATTTGGCATTGGACACTCTTTGGGATCTGTAATTCACCTTTTGATTGGTTAGTTAAAGTATTCTCAGTAATATTATTACATAGAGGCAAATTTGGTCAACTTGGTCCACGGTGTTTGACACATTGATGCTTGATATCAGGATCAAGGTATGCTGTGAAAAGAAGTGGGAATGTATTGATGGCTTTCAACAACATGGTACTCGATGGATTTATTTTCAGTTTTATCCTGAACTCGTACAACTTTAAAATCAGTTTTAGGGATGCAAAGCCAGATACAAATGGAATTGACGTATTCAAGCTTTATTTCCCACCTTTTGCTTTCATTTGTTTATCTTGTTCTTTTTTCATCTCTTTTTTGGTTGGTGGGATAGGGTAGAATATACAAGCAACATATCAAATTAGATTCAGCTTCATAAGCTCAGGCTGATCAAGTTGCTGCATGTTTATCAGTGATATGGGATAATTGTACGTCTCTTCAGAATTGCAGGAATAATCTTTACCGGTCAAAATTATTTTTTCCTGTGACACCCTTTATCTAATTTCTAGCTTTAAGACTAAACCTAGGTATAACATCCTGAAATGTGTGAATTATCCTCAACCCCGTTACATGATTGTAGAGTCATCCATCCTGAGTGAGATGAGGCTTCTTCGGAGTTCGTTGTGCTTTAGTTGCATTGAGGGAAGAGTTGGAAGCTTATGTTTAGTTTGCTTTTAGTTAGCTTATCATAGATAGGCGAAATAGCTGCAATTCTCTCATGTTTGATTAGTTGGAACCTTGTCCTTAGTTTGAACTTCTGAATTCAAAACTCATACAATAACATTTACTCCTTAGTCCCAAACAAGTTGGTCTTGGCTAAATGAATCAGCATTGTCCGTGGTTCCCATTTAAATTCCAAACCTCATAAAGGAAAATAGTGTACTTTATGGAACTAGATATGAAGAATTTTTTAATTGGTTGAACCAAACTCTTTCTCTCATATTTAATGAGCTATCAGGGGATATCTATGTATGACAAATACAGGAAGCTTAGGAGAGGTAGATATGTAGAGGTTTAAAAAAAAAAAAATTATGGGGAAGTGTCCCAAAAATATAGGCTGTGAGGGAAACTTTGGAGACAGTTCTTTTGGTGCTCTTTCTCTCACTTCAGAGATCAGCTTAAGGTGTTCAAGAGAGTTTTCCGACTCATATTGGCCAATGGTCGACTGCATGAATTTATGTTCTGATGGCTATAGTGTGGATATCATAAACGTAACCTTGTAACTACCAATGGACTACTACTGAAGATTCTAGCTGCTAAATCTATGCTTATAGTATGATTTCCCTGTAGTTCATCTTATGAATGTGAGCACAATGTAAAATATATATATATACATGTCTACATGTCTTTGTTGTTGTTAAATGTTTTTCCTGCACATTTATTACTTTGTCATGGTTTTTGTGCCCATCCTCTCTGCCCTCTTTGTTAGTCCATGGTGCTTACAATAATGCTATGGCAAGTAGACTTGCAAATTGTAGTTATGAACACTTCCCAAGTTTGACATGGTTTTCTGAAATATTGTTCGTTGAGGGCTTCCTGCTAAGATCTTAATCTAAGAACCGAGGTTTGATATCCAAGTTACTGCTTTTATTGGGTTTCCTTTGTGGAGAACCATATTTTAGGTTCTCTTTTTTTTTTTTTTTTTGGGGTATACGGCTTGTTATATGGGGGTCTCCCTATCATTAATAAAATTGTTTACCTTATAAAAATAAATCCAAATTACTGCTTTTATAGTTCTCCTGTAGCTATTCATGCAAGTGAAAACAGCAATACGTGTATATGTTTTAGGTCTACTCCTGTTATACCACTAGGAGTTTCCGTTGCTGAGCATTTTAATGTGCACAATAATATATTTGTGTCCAGAAGCCAGGCGGCCTCCCATCATCATCTTAAGCATATACTTATTGGAACTGTTTAAAAAGTTTCCTATTGCTTTGTTTTCGCAGGATGCCAGCCTTGCAATGCCATTGTTCTCATCTGTTCTTGTTCCAGTGATGCAAAATTTTGGACCAGTTTTATCGCAGATCACATCATCACCAACCATTCGTCTTGGGGTATGTAGCTCAATTCACCAACTACAAGCTTCTGTTGAATATTCTTGTTAGATGACTTTCACATGTGACACTATAGATGTTCTTTTTCCTGGATAAACGGGTTGGATCAAGACCATTTTTGACCAATTTAGTCGTCAGACGAATGGATGCCAAGAGTAGTAAAATTTCCTCTACGTAATTGTGTGATTGCTCAAAACAAAAAACGATAATAGACTTTGTTACTAGAATTTGACATCCAACTTATATCCATGTCTACTTAACTGTATCTTGGAAAAGTGCTTATTGATGGCACTCGCACCAGCACTTATTTGCTGAAACGCATAATCCTGGTCTGCCATGTTGAGAACTTGGCAAATGTTGAATCAAGATTTATGGAACAGCCCCAAATCATAAAATGAAATGACTCAAAAATCGATTGAGCAGGCCAACAAAAATTGGATCCTCGTCAAAAAATTGATTTCTGAAAATTGTGAGTTTTCCTGTGCCGACAACTGGAAGGTTTTCTTCTGTGTCTCCCCTGCTGAGTGCACAAGAGGGACATTGAGAGAGATAGGCAGGCTATATCCGAAGGGGAGAGCGATGGGGGGGAAGGGAGAGTACAGGCCCGAGAAAATTGAAGTCCGGTAACTTTCATGACCCAGGAAGCATAAAGAAGCTTTTATTCGGATTAGTAATGAAAATGGAAACATTATAACCCAATCCGTCTCAACCCATCTTAATCCGTACGAACCCATATTTTGAACAGGTGAGTTGACTATTGTTTTATTGCGGGTGGATTGGGCAGGTTAGTCATTTTGGGCTGATATTGCTACCACTGATAATAATAATGCTGGGAGAGGACAAAAGTTGTGCCAAAACTTTTCCTAGTTATTGCTGTACTGATTAGGAATTCAAAGTGTGTGCTACTTCATATACACTCGAGATTATACTACATAAGGACAGATACAACTTTTCATTCAAAGCATCTTCAATTACTCTCCTTCTCAGAGGAGCATAAAACAGTAGAAGAGGTGAAAGGAATTGCCTAACCTTCGTATCCTCTTCTTTGAACTCTTAATGCTGCCCAATTGATTTTTTATCTGAATTATTTTGTTTTGCTGAACTGAGCTGACTTGAATGTTCTGCTCACCTTTCCTAATTGGTTGACCTTCACTTTTTGGTGGGATGCTGTAGTGCTTGGCATAGGCATTAAATGTTGGTTATGTAGGTGCAAACATTGTGTCTACTTCATATACACTCGAGATTATACTACATAAGGACAGATACAACTTTTCATTCAAAGCATCTTCAATTACTCTCCTTCTCAGAGGAGCACAAAACAGTAGAAGAGGTGAAAGGAATTGCCTAACCTTCGTATCCTCTTCTTTGAACTCTTAATGCTACCCAATTGATTTTTTATCTGAATTATTTTGCTTTGCTGAACTGAGCTGACTTGAATGTTCTGCTCACCTTTCCTAATTGGTTGACCTTCACTTTTTGATGGGATGCTGTAGTGCTAGGCATAGGTATTAAATGTTGGTTATGTAGGTGCAAACATTATGTCACTTTCTCATGAACTTTCACATGGAACTGAATAAGAGGATACCTTCTTTTACTCCGCTCATGTGTTCTATATCTGCAGGCAGAGATGACTATGAAGCAAATAGAGAACCTTAGCCCCTCAATTGCGAAGCAAGTTTTTCCACTGGTTGAGCAACTGACTTCTCTGTACACGGACTTGATTAATGGAAAAGAAAACTTTACTCCAAGACCAGAAGAAACTCAGAGGCTGGTATGGAAATTTTTAAGATCTTAGTGCTCATTAACTGGCATGAACATCTTAGTTTACTTTGTTGCTATTTACTGGCAGAACCCATGTAGTGTTTATTTGTATGACCAATTCAATTACTACTATGCAAATGCGGAACAAATACATATCCTTTCTCCTCTGGTATGAGTTGATTATTTTGATGCTATGCAGCCTGGCTCCTAAGTATAGATTACTTCTTCCTCTCTGAGTCAATTGGTGTTGCAAAAGTTATGCACTGGATAATAATTTAATCACTATGCATGAGATAAATAATTTCAAGAGCTTGATTTAGATATTTAGATTAGTAGCATTTCATGTGATAATGTATTTTGGATGCTTTCTTAAATTTATTATGATCTTGGGTGACTTGAAAGTAGATTATGATGTTGAATTTCATATAACTGATGGATGTGTGTTTTTGCATGTGTAGACATAATTTATTATGTTTATTGGAGTTTTTATTTGTTAATTCAGGGTATACAACACTATATACGAGTAAAATATCATAAGATATCAAATTTGTATAGTCCTCTAAATATGTGGAAATTTCATGCTTTGGTATTCTATCCCTGTCAGATATGTGCTATACAAATGTTAGTAGTTCTCTGCTCACTTAAAAATGTTATGTATGCAGCATATCAGACTTTACATAACTCAATTGCCTTGTGTATATTACAACAAAATTCCCCCATTCCAAAAAGAATGGCAGGTCTGATTTTTGGCGCGATTTGGAATAGATTTTGCAATTTTTATAATTTACTTTTCAAAAAAAAAAATACGTAGCAATTATGCTGTAGAGAATGGGACAGAGTAGCTTAAACAAAATGTATATTTTCATTGTCCAAAATTATGTTTACCTTCTTATCTAATGTATATTACAGATAAGGTCCTACTATGGGATTTCGAGGAATCTCTTAGTGAAGTTCAAAGATGATACAATCGACGAAACTTCAACACTAGCTCAGGTGCTCAGCTCAGGTTCTGCCATCAGCTCAATGCTGGATATGTCTATCCGCACTATTCCCGGAGATCATGCGCTTCCTCTACAGCAGGTTCCCCCTAAACTATGGAACTCTGAAATGAAACTCCCATCTCACCTAGTTTCTGATTCTAATACTCTGATTTTATGTGATCCAATTTCCTTTCTAGACTCTCCCAGAAGAACGGTACTTTTCTATATTTAGAAGCAATTTAACTTTAAACTTCTCAATTTACCCTTAATGAGATAATTTATAGTAAAAATATATCAAATGCTTATTTTAAAACATAAAGTTTCAAAAGTTTTTCCTTCTTTCTTAAAGTCCATGGCAGTCAAAGTGCATCACATTATTGGGACGGAACGGAAGGAGACACTGCTGGCAGATTTATGCATGTCCAATTTGTGCTACAAATAGTGCATTTTCTCAGAGGTTGAAGCAATGTGCTATATCTTACCGTTTTTCCTACTTTCAGGCTCTGCCAGATGTTCCTCCAGGAATGACAGACGCTGTTAATAGGAGCAGCGAGCTATTGGCAAATTTGACTGCGGGAACACCATGGGAAAGTGTCACAAAGGAAGTAGGAAATACACTTGGTAGTGTAGACTCTATTATTCTTAACTCTGGGAGTTCGAAGGACTTGAATATGCTTGTGGAGACCATAACATCGTGGATGTACTCTAACTCGGGCCCGAGACTTTTGAAGTGAATTGCCAAAATGTATTTTTTGTTTTTGAAAATGTAACATAAAAAAAAATGTATTGCTACTTAGAATTGCTAAAATGTATGTATATGAGCCTTCCTAAATGGTTCTGTAATTTGTAATGATTGTATATATTGATTGATATTTGTCAAAGTTGACAGAACCTTAGTCCTTCTTGAACTTTTTGTTAGGTGTGCGGACGAAGTCCTACATTGGTAACTGGAGCTACATATAAGGGGTAAGAATACCCTTAATGGTGTAAGGCCTTTTGATGAGACAAGTATAGCGGTGATGGCAAGGGCCTGGATCAGTTCCTTTGCTGGTTTAGGGGCTGGGTTGCTACCTTTATCCATAACGTTGAAGATGCATACACAAAGAACTCCGTCGGCTTTAGTGGCCATTAAAACTTGGATGGTGTGGATGGCACACCGTGAATTTCCAAATAGCCCATGAATTTTGATGACGCAAGTTACACATTAGTTTAGTAGCTAAATAGATAAGTAAGCTACATGTAAGGTGTGAGGTCTCTTCTGAGGAAAACCGGGCATGGTCTAAAGGACAATGTATGCCATATTACGAGTGCTTTTTGGGCTGGCTTAAGTCAGCACTACGATGTTAAAGAACGTCAATTATGGGTAGCGGGTGATGACATATCTATTTACCCTCTGCTAAAGACATTAGCCTCAGGTCTAATTGTCATCTCCTTTTTGTCATTGTCGTGCTTAAAAGATAATGGTTAAACTAATGTTGACGTATGTAGATCAAAAACAGCCTGTCAATAAGCCATTCAATCACACCTTAAACAACTCAAGTTACAACAAGAATAACATTTTAATCTGCATAATAGCTAGATCATCGCGTTTACTGATTTGCTTCAACTTGTCACAATGTTCTAAATACTGGTCTTCACTTTTGGTACAGTGTATTATACTTGCAAGCGAAACAATATAGTAATTTCCACGAATCACAAACTTGATCTTGAAAACGTCTTTACAATCACATAAATAATCACAAATTTCATTTCGAAAACATAATTACTATCAATCAAATGATCTTATAAAAGGTAACATCCCTACATCTTCTTAGATCGGCAGGAAGCACAATACCATAGCCTTTCCTTTCTTTTATTTCCATTGCAAACAAAGTGTAAGAGTGAAGGACAGTTCTGCATAGATTGAATTCATGGTTGTAGATGATATAACAAGAAATCCTTCTAATGCCACATTCCTTTACCCTTATCCACTTAACCCTTATCCACTTAAATATCAAACATAAATCGTTTGGCACAAGTCCCGAGCTTGTAACTTCAAACAAGACATCGACTTTTGCTAATTGAGCAAACTCCAATTTGGTAGATGATACATAACCTTATAACGCCTAGTTAGACTATTATAACAAATCTTCTAAAATCCAATCATAGCAGCTGTACAAAACATGCTGGAGAAGATGCCGTCTCCAGACCCAAAAAAACGATGCTAACAAGATTAGCAGACTCATAGTGGAGTTCAAACAGCGAGCATAAGAGTTCAAGAATTTGATGGAGAATTTCAGGAATCACCACATAGAACAACTAATATATAGCAAAATTCAAAATCCAAGCGTGAAACCCAATTTAATTGAAAACAAAACATCATCAGCCATTGAAGACTCAAAATCCTTGTTCTTAAGAGATCATAAACAAAAACAGGATACACCAAAACTGACTTTGTTTCCCATATAAACTTTTCACTTTCACTTCAACTCTAAAAGCACTTAGTCTCCCTTTCTCCTGAAAGAACAACCTTCAGTGAGTCTTGCACGCCCACCAGTCGGCTGGCACAACACTGTCTGGCAGTTCCCGCATACCACCACTGTCTGCGAGTGACTGAACACCGTCGTTCTGCACATATATTTGTTCAAACATCAAACACTAAAGGCGGACATTAATTATTTAACACGAGTTCTACAAATCTGAAAAATTGGTTTTGACCAGTTTTTAAAGCACAAAATTCAACTTTTTAATAACTCAAAATGTCATCAAATCACAACTTCAACTCCCAAATACTGTTTTTCAACTTAACTTTAAATACTACTTTTTTCAAATCTCTATCAATTCATGTCCAAACGACAACTAAGAAAAATGAGCAACAGGAAAAACAGAACTTACATGTTAAAGCAACCCTGGCACTTGACGTCCTAGAGTACAGAAAAATAAACAAATTGCACATCAATTTCAATAATTCAAAAGACAAATACATGATTTCAAAGTATATAAACGCATTGAAGAATCATTTTTACCATGAAGAAAGAGTCAGGAGATTGAACCAAACGTTTGAGCTTGTGCTTTCTCTTCTCATGCTCGGCTGAAGGGTTCAACAAGTCGACATCATTTGGAAGAACCTTAAAAACCCAATTATAACAAAAAAATGTTAAAGCAAAATTTGAAATTAATATAAAGAACATAGAACAAAATTCGAATCGATATAGTTATTTCAGAAGGAAATTGTTGAGTTCTCAAAATTTGAAAAGCTGGTTTCAATCAGTTTTTTTCAGCACAAAACTTCAAACTTTTTTAACAGTGACATATATATTTGCCCAAACACAATTTTGACTTCTAATTATAAGGGGAAAATTTTCAAGAATATACAGCCCAACATAAAATATTATGGCACATAGCCCTATATACAATATTATACAACATTATACATAATGTAAACCTTGCATAAGTGTATGAAAAGTGTTTATACACAAATATGGGCTAAACCGGGTAACAAACTCAAATTTGGGCTACGTGGCGTAAATAATTTTCCCCATAAACATACGAGTGTAATTTTCCAAAAACAGGGAAATCTTGAAACATATATAGACCAACATAGAATATTACGCCGCGTAGCCATATTACAACGTTATACTTGCTGGAAAGCATTATACATAGTGTATATAACAGGTGTTTATACACAAATATGGGTAAACAGGGTAACAAACTCAAATTTGGGCTATGTAGCGTAAATAGTTTATCCCAGCGTAATTTTCCAACAACTTAGCTTTTTCCAGCACAAAACTTTGAACATTTTAACAGCGAAATATATGTCCAAACACAACTTAACTTCAAATTATTACAGCTAATGTTGAAGCAAAATTCTGAAATTAATTTGAAGAACAGAGAAGTAAATTTTAAATGATATAGTTTAACTTTCAAGCAAAATTGTTTATACACAAAAATTGGCTAAACCGGTAACAAACTCAAAATGTCGGCTATGTGGCGTAAATAGTTTCTCCCAGTAGACATAGATAGAGCATAATTTTTCCTTTTGGAAGGGAAATTTTCAAAAATATACAGCCCGACATACATTATTACGCCACATAGCCTAATATACAATATCATACAATATTATACAGTACTATACATAATGTATCAAAAGCGTATAAAAATTGTTTACACACAAAAATTGGCTAAACTGGTAACAAACTCAAAATATCGGCTATGTGGCGTAAATAGTTTATCCCAGTAGACGTTTCAGCACAAAATTTATAACTTATTAACAGTGAAAAATATATATATATGTCCAAATACAACTTTAACTTATAATTATAACAAACAATGTTAACGCAAAATCTCATATTAATATTATTAAAAAAAAATTAAAAAAAAAAGTAAATTCGAATTGTTATAGCGAAAACTCACCATTTTTGCGAAATTAAGGAAGAGTGAATAGAGGCAGCTGAAAAGCGGTATGGTTTATTAGGGTTTTAAAACGAAGTTTATAAAGGGAATTGTGAATGTTGTGGGCCGTTGGATTGGTGGAACAGTTTTAATCTTGGCCGTTCGTTTAAGGTCTGTTATGTTAAGTAGGGCTTTGAGGGTAGGATTGTACATTCACAGACTTTTCTAGTTCTTCCTTATGTTTATCTTCTGTCTTGGGAAAAAGTGCAAATATACCCTCAACTTTTCGATTTAGAGCTAATATAACCTTTATTAAAAAAGTAATGCATATATATTTCTGTTGCTATACAAATTGTACAAGTGTACCTTTTAAAAAATTATTTAGCTTATTTTTTAAATAAAATCATTGAGCCCGTTTGGATGGGTTATATAAAATAAACTTATAAGCGAAAAAAAATAAGTTGGGGTATATCAACTTTTTTTTGAAATAAAGTTATTTTCATGGATAACAAAATCGTTAATAAAAATTAAAATCAGTTTTAATTTTTCTTTTTTAAGCAAAAATGGGCTTTAAAGATCCCAATCTCATTCAAAAAAAAGCTGAAAATTCAAAAAAATTTGAATTCAAAAAAACGTCATTAATCGGTCATGTATTTTTGGCCAGATCAAACCATTTGGGGATTTTGGAGAATAAGAACATTTGTTATCACATTATATTACTATACACTAGTTGATTTGATTGAAGAACTTATTGTGTCTAATCTATGTCCTCTGTCTCTCAATTAGTTTTTTTTTTTTTTTTCCTAATAAAACGAATTGCAGCAAGTAATGAAATTCACAAAAGATATATATGATTGTCAAGGAGTCAACTCTTGGAAACGTTTTGTTTAATTTTGGGATTTCTGGTGGAAGGATTTGAGATTTGACTGGAGAGTAAGAAGGTGTAAACGACAAGTGTTTCAGAGTTTTTTTCAGTTGGCCAAGGGAAAGAAGGAATAACGGGTTATCAGTATGAATCTTTTAGTTGGATATCGGATCATGCGTTGAATTTTAATTAATTAGGGTATAATTTAAAATGGACCACTAGGAGGATGATAAATGTTCCTCCTTTAAAATAAGGAGTATATCTGTGCCAAAATATAATTAATGGGGTATATTTGAACCTAAAAAATAACGGTAGGGGTATATTTGAATCAAAAGTATAACGAAGGGTATATTTGGCTTTTTTCCAATAGTACAGGGGTATATTTGGCCCTTTTTCGATAAATAAATCTACTCAAAAAAATGGGCAGATTTATTTTTTTAAATCACATTAAATGATTTTTTTTTTTTAACGAACTTGCAGCAAAAAGGGTATATTTGCCATCGTGTAATATATCTCATATGCATTCTTTTTATACGAAGTATATATATTAATTGTAAAGTTGAAGGATATATTTACTTGGCAAAATGTTATTCTATATATGACCTTCAAGTCCAAGAATAATGAAAAAAAAGGTGGTGTTCAATCATTAATACAATACAAAATTGAATTTGAGTATTTTCGTTAATACTTAAGCTCGCGTATGTTTGTGTCATTAAATGTCTGATCTAAATATGTCCTATTTGAAATGTTTTTAATTAACTTAATTACGAAATTAATTAGTCAATTAGCACCATAGCTTAACACGTGTAACAATCCATATTTGATCTCACTCATGATGCAAGATGTTGAAATACCTCCGCCCTCCTGTTATAACTTCTTTTAGATTAAATAAAAACAACCAGTTGAATATGTGGCAGAGTGTATAGGATAGCTTGCTGCAAGGTGCGCAGGAGAAGAAAAAAAGTCGTAAAAATGAGTCTATCTGGTATAATAACTTCATGGCAGTTTAGGTGAATTTTATTAACACCTAAAATTTTGGGTATGATCTCGCATGTATTGACTCAAACTTTTTCACATGTATTGTCACGTGAAACTCTTTAGAGAAATTTTTGGAACGTGATATTCATGTTGCATTTCATAGTCTTTTAGAGATATTTTAATATGAGTTTATGGTAATTAGGAACATTACGTAAACATCTAATAATTTATTATATTTAATGAATATAAATTATTAAATATTTAACGAAAACTAATAAAACTCAATATATGTTTATGAGACTATTTTAAGCTTATCTTTCAAAGGAACAAACAATTTTTGTCATTTTCTTGTGGTTTGTGTGTATCAATCTGGGTCTTATCTATACAATCACAATCGCCATTGCAATTGCAAGGCCAATGCAGAAATCATGAAGAGTTTTTTTTTTTTTTTTTTTTCATTTTAAATACCACTAAGAATACTTAGTGGGTGATATTATGACCAAGTTTTTTGAAAGTCCAAAGTTTTTTATTTTAGCTAGCGTTTGGACATAAATTTAGTTCAAACTTGCAATAAAAGAATTTTGAAAAAACGTGTTTTAATTGGCTTGGCAATATGTTACAAACTAATTAAACTTAAGTTGTATTTATTTACATAGACAACTTTCGAGTTAATTAAATACCCAACGTGGCGGACAAAAAAGTGTCATATATAGAGTTAATGACCTTTGGGATGAAAAAAAAATACTAAAACTGCCATTAAATTTAAAGATAAATTTGTACCAAAGTAAAATAAAAAAGGGATATTTAGATCGAAAGTAAAAATAAGAAAGGTATATTTAGACAGAAAGTATAACTAGAATAAGTTAACTTTCAAAACAATGGATTATTTAAAATTGAGGGTGGGTCATTTGAGAGCTTACCACGTGTCCCTCCATCAAAATTATGAGCCAATTTGTGTCAACTATAATGGGAGATGCCAATAATTCACCTTATCTTTTCATAATATAAAGAACAGTCACAATCACTATTGACAATTGCAAGGCCAATTCAGTGAGCATGAAGAGTGTACTTCTTGTAATTGTAGCAATACTTATTTCTTCTTCTTCTTCAAATTGCTCATTGGCAAAATCAGTGCCAAAACCAGCTAATTGGCCACACCAATTCCACTCATTACTATTTGTTAATTACAGTGGATCATTAAGCTTAATTGACCTTTGGTATGATTGGACTAATGGACGCAATTTCAATATCATACAGGACCAGTTAGGTAAATTCAGTAGAACTCAAAAGAATTGTCTCAAAAATCCTATATTTTATGATGAAAAATCTATTTATAGCTTGTTTGATTGAACTTTTTGGAAAGCGAAAAGTGCTTATTTTAGAAAATTGAGGTGTTTGATGAAGCTTTTAGGGAAGAATGAGTGTTTTTGAGTAATAGCAGAAACTATTTTGCGTATGCATGCGTAGAACTCGAAAATTTTGTCTCAAATTCTGTATTTATGGTTAAAAATGTATTTATAGCCTTTGTTTGATTTATTTTTTAAATCACAACTTTTTGGAAAGTCAAAAGTGCTTATTTTAGAAAATTGAGGTGTTTGATGAAGCTTTTAGGGAAGAATAAGTATTTTTGAGTAATAGCAGAAACTGTTTTGCGTATGCATGCGTAGAACTCGAAAATTTTGTCTCAAATTCTGTATTTATGGTTAAAAATCTATTTATAGCCTGTTTGACCGAACTTTTTGGAAAGTCAAAAGTGCTTATTTTAGAAAATTGAGGTGTTTGATGAAGCTTTTAGGGAAGAATAAGTATTTTTGAGTAATAGCAGAAACTGTTTTGCGTATGCATGCGTAGAATTCGAAATTTTTGTTTCAAACTCTGTATTTATGTTTGAAAATCTATTTATTGTATGTTTGGCCAAGCTTTTTGGATGTCAAAAGTGTGTGTTTTAGAAAATTGAGGTGTTTGATAAACTTTAGGGAAGAATAAGTGTTTTTAAGTAATAGCAGAAAGTGTTTTGCATACACATGGGTGGAGCTATAGCTTTGACTACGAATCCAGTAGAACTCGAAAATTTTGTCTCAAATCCAATATTTATGTTTGAAAATCTATTTATTGTATGGTTGGCCAAGCTTTTTGGATGTCAAAAGTGCTTGTTTTAGAAAATTGAGGTATTTGATAAAACTTTTAGGGAACAATAAGTGCTTTTGAGTAATAGCAGAAGTTGTTTTTCAAAAGTTAATCGACCTTTTGTACGATTGGACCAATGGCTGCAACTTCAATATTATACAGAGCCAACTAGGTAAGCTGTGGCGGAGCTATAACTTTGCCTACAATTCTGGTAGAACTCAAAATTTTTGTCCCAAACTCTATATTTATGTTTGAAAATCTAATTTGTAGCCTATTTGACCGAACTTTTTGGAAGCGAAAAGTGCTTGCTTTAGAAAATTGAGGTGTTTGGTAAAGCTTTTAGGGAAGAATACGTGGGTGTTTGGACATAAAAAATCTGAAATTGGATAACAGTAGTATTTGGAAAACAGTTGCAAAATGGTATTTGGAAACTAGAGTTGTGTTGGACATGAAGACAATTTGGAAAAATGTTAAATTTTTGTGAGTGATGTGGAGTGGAAAATGCAAAAACAGGTATTTGGAGTTTTTCAAATTCCGGAAAATCATAACATGATTCCGGAATACAATTCCAGAAAAATAGTGAAAATTATCCATGGCCAAACGGTCCCTTAAGTGTTTGCAAGAGTTGTTTCTCATAAATTTAAAAAGATAGAATCACTTTAGAAACATTGGTTTGTGCTGCTCTAATATTGGTAAAAGTGCATTTGAAATTGATTAGTCAAACAAAATAGTTTTGACAAAAAACACTTTTCAAAATAAGCTGGTTTTGAAATTTTGGCCAAACAGGATATATGTAAATAGTTTATCAAGAACTTGTGATTTTCTAGAATTCATAACTCATAAACTCAAAATTCTAGCTATGTTTTCTTTTTAGGTAAGCTTCTCTATGATCTTGAATGGAACAACGGCACTGTATTCCGCTACACTTTAGACGATGATAAGAAGGAGTGTAGTTCTTCGCTGATTGATGTTGGGGTTCTTCGACCTAATTGGCTTGACGGAGCTACTTACCTTGGTCAGCAATCATTCGACGGATTTCTCTGTAATGTATGGCAGAAGGTCGATTTCATTTGGTATTATGAAGACGTTGTCACCAAGAGACCTGTCCATTGGGTTTTCTATACTGGTAAATCTCCCTTTTTTCCTAACATTCATATTCATTATAGTATCTAGTACACTGGTACTGGGCCTTCCATTTAATGGTTGTTTGGATATGAATTGGTTGAAATTTGAAAAATGCAGAGTAGCTTAATTGACACTTGTACTTGTTCCGTTTTGACATTCCGGCTCTTACTCCATGGGGTTTCATCCAGACACATATAGTTGTTGAAACACACTAATTTCAGTGCTTGTTAAACAAATTCACGCCCCTTATGCGCCTGTGTATATCACACATTTCGTCCAAGTCAGTCATATCAATGCCACATAAGGCCGGTCAATGGTCTGAGACGTTTAAAAGACTAGTTTTGACCGAGTTCAAATGTGTCTGGATGAAACCACATGGAGTAAGGGGACGCAATATCAAAATGGAACAAGTCAATTAGGCTGTTCGGCCTCGATAAAAGCAATATTTGAAGTTAAGTTGAAAACGGGTATTTGAGAGTAGAAATTGGCTTGGACATGAAAAAACAGTTGAAAAACTCCTAAAAACTGTTTTTCAAATTTCAAGTTTGAAGTTGAAATAATAGGCAAATTTGATAAACAAACACTTATTTGAAAAAAATCTCCAAATATTTTTTCAAATTTTTTAAAAAATGCATACGGAAAAATGGGTAAGTAACATTTATCAATAGTGGATTGACCTGCTTAGCTGTTTTTAGTTTGCTGTTGTAGTAGCGGATTGGCTTGCTGTATTGCTGTTGGCAACTGTTTAGTTTGTTTGCATTATTTCCAGTTTAGTTTTGCTGTTTTCTTATAGCTGGTTAGGTGTAGTTAGGCTCCTTGTAAGTTGAGTCTGGTTTTTCCTTTTGTAAATATTACTTTGGTATTAATAAAATTTATTTATTTACCAAAAAAAAAAAAAAAAAAATACACACTGCAATCTATTTTAGGTTGTAGTTGGTTTTCTGAGTGTCTCTAAAAGTAGGATTCATGGATTTTGTTCAAAAGACACTGATTATGCCTATTTGAACTTCAATATAGTAGAAAATGTGGGTGAAATATTGCAAGGAAGAATATAAGGGATGTAGATGGAGTATTCTGTTCTCAATTCATCATTGCACCAGAGAAAGTAAGAAAGAACTGATTGTTAGAATAACTGCCCTACTCCCCCCTTTGTAGGATAACAATATGAATATAATATCACGAATGAAGTTGCATTGTTATTCAATTGATGAAGTTTAACTCTTTCACTAACAGAACAATATGACAATATAAATAAAATTGTTGAAACAACTGCCCTGCTCGATTATTCGAAGATAGAAGATTTAGAACAACCCTACTCCTACTCCAAGTCTCCAAATGATCATATAGTTACCCATATTTAAAGAGAAACCAACAAAGAAGAAAAAGCAAGTTCCAAGCTACACAGAACAGCCACTAGATGACTTTGAATCCGAACCTTCTCTTTGTTTATATGAAATTTGGGCTTGTTGACCACTATTACCTCATTTCTGCTAGCCCATAACTCAGCAGATACAGTACATTACATTGACGACTTACCCATTCAGTGTTTGGCACAACGTTCCCAAAATGAGAACTATCAGGAAAATTCAATAAACTCCTAAAAACTGTTTTTCAATTCCAAATTTCAAGTTTGAAGTTGAAATAATAGGCAAATTTGATAAACAAACACTTATTCGAAAAAATAATATTTTTTCAAATTTTTGAAAAAATGCATACGGAAAAATGGGTAAGTAACATTTATCAATAGTGGATTGACCTGCTTAGCTGTTTTTAGTTTGCTATTGTAGTAGGATTGGCTTGCTGTATTGCTGTTAGCAACTGTTTATTTCGCATTATTTCCAGATGATCTTATAGCTGGTTGGGTTTGTGTAAGTTGAGATTTTCCTTTTGGTGATCTGCCCTGTTATTAGCTTTGTAACTATTACTTTGGTATTAATGAAATTCATTTATTTACCAAAAAAAAAAAAAAAAAAGTATTATTTTGTGTGAAGGTTTTCTGAGTGTGTCTAAAGACACATAATTTGAAACATAGTAGAAAATGTGGTTGAAATATTGTATAAGTGAAGTCTATGGGTGGTGAGGTTTTAGACTGTGTGACTGCTATAACATTATGAATGAAATTGAGTGAAGTTTAACTCAACTCTTTCACCAGCAAAATAATATGTATAAATAAAATTGAGATAAATGGAGATAGAAGATTTAAAACTACCCTAGAACTTATCATATAGTTACCCATATTTAAAGAGGATATGATACAGATGATTATAAAGAAAAATTAAAACATTCTCTTTCTTTATATGAACGAAACGTTTCTGCTAGCCCATCTTAACTCAATCATTGACAACTTACTATTTGATAAAATGAGAACTATCAGGAAAATTCAATAAAATAGACGCATGTTGGCATTCTAGCCTTCTTCAACGTTAAATTTGGATTAGGGGTCTCAATGGTATATCGCCCTCCTAGATGATCCTGGTTGGGTTTGTGAAGAGATTTGGTGGTGTAGGCTTTTCGAAGTATGAAAAAGAAAGACACATAATTTGAAACAGGAGTATTATTTTGTGTGAAGTCTATGGGTGGTGAGGTCGACTGTGTGACTGCTAAATTGGAGTTTGTCTCTGGAAAATGAGATAAATGGAGGATCGCAGAACCAAAGTGCGATACGATACAGATATCTCATTCTGGAAAATGAGATATCTTAACTCAATCAGCTCTATATAGTATCATAATCAAATTCCATAAATTCATTGCTTCATTTAGCTAAAAATGATCTGACAGGCCAATGAGTTCATGGATTAGTCACAAGGAGAAGTTTAACCAGACTATATAATAGTATCTGCATTTGATCGAACTACATAAAGACTAACGCAGGTTGAAGAAAACTGATTTTTTTACACTAAACTTCTAATGATGTAAGATCTAATCTGTTACTTTGTCACTTTTGTATTTACATCCTAACCTATAAAGCTCAACTAGCTTTCTGAAGGAATTCGTGTATGTACAACTACCGAAGGCATTCTGGAAAAGTCAAGTCTTTTTCCTCTCTCTCTGTCTCTCTTTTCTTTTTGTCACCGATAAGTTCCTGCGTTCTTTGTTCCTACTCTATTATTTCCTAGCTGATCCAACATATTTCCTGCTTCGCCCTTCAGCCAGGGACGGAGCTAGAAAACAGGATACAAGTTCAGTTGAACCCAGTAATTTTGGTCTAAACCGTGTACTTGTCTTTAAAAAATCATTGCATACGTACACATTATAATTTAAAACCTATTAATTAAAGAAGACTAGAATCTCAAACCCATAAGCTTCAAATCTCGTCTCTGCCTTTGCTTTCAACAAGCTTTGTTTATGCAAAAACTTTGTTGTTGCAAGATTGAATCTCATTGTTGCCATATTCTTTATAAAGGATGCTCGTGTTATAGGAGTAACAAGTTTAGTGTTGCAGGAAGGTCTATTCACGTAATGACTTTCGAAGTTGGTGCAGTTCTCGAGGATACAAAATGGCAGGCCCCTGTATATTGTTTTGAGAAAGAAAAGGTTAAAGATCACCCTACATCGGACAACACTATTCTGGAAATTGGCTCAAATGGTATTTTGAGAGAGTTCATCTAACTGAGTATGTGAATAGCAAGATGTATTTAGTGATGTAAATGTATTTGCCTCCCAGTTCCATCTATTTCATCCCTTACTGTATTGACAATAAGAAGCTTGCTGAAAAGCAGTTAATGCCATCAATGGTGTATATAATAATAACTTGTATTGCTCCGACTCTTCAAAAATGACAATGGGTGCATATTGGATCCTCCAAGAATAGTGTATTTTTGGAGGATCCGACACAGATGCAACAACATTTTTTGGGGAGTCCAAATAACATAGGTCTATCCTATCACGACCCAATATTCCAGTTTGATTTAGTACATCTTTGGCCAGGGTTGGATAATGATATATTTATTGGTTCAGTCTATTATAACCCGCTTAAGTTTAATTTAATCCGCTCATTTGTCACCCTTACTTGTATTGCAATTATCAAACTTGAGGTCCTTGTTACCAAACAGAAAAATGAGAGATTTGACATTTGAGGTTTTCTAATTTTTGAAGGTAAAGATATTTTCTCCATGCCGTTATATGTCCTTCCTAATTTCAAACGAGGTAGCCCACAATTTTATTTTATTTTTTCTGTTTTCTCCTTATTTAATTCAGAGCCTAAATTTTGAATCCAGATAATGTGACATCTTAATGTTTTAGTAATGTGACATCTTAATGTTTTATGCATTCTTTTTACCTTCACTTTTGCATGGACTCTCAAGTTTATGGCACTTGGAAGATCTGCCTCACACTGAAGAATTAAACAATGCAGCATGCATAAATCTTCTTACATTAATGTCAAATATTGCTGGACAACATTGAATGTTAAGAGTCCTTACAACATCAAAAATTGAAAGTCATGTAACTCAAAAATTGCAAGTCATGTAATTCCTATATTGCATATAGACAAGCCCGATACTTGTATTAACATTTGAAGTAAAGAAAAACCAGAAGAAGCCAACAGATTATTAATGGAAAGAATATTTGACTTTGTTCCATAAAATCTCGATCAGTTACAGTTTGATGGAGTCACGACTCACGAGTCATATAAGGACAACTGTATAATTAAATTAATAAATGAAAAAAATATGTGTTATATATAGGTAGATTTGAAATAATCTCTTAAATGTACTCCTGAGCAATTTTAGTCTTTTAACTATGTCATTTTAATATGTTGTTTTTGTAAGTTATACTATTTTTAATCTATTTATGGTGCCATGCAATTTCTGCGGCTCCAAGAAATTTTACCGATGAATTTATGGTGTTGAAGATTGTAAAAAGAATTACAAAATATATATAACAAAAGAAAGAAAAAACACTATCTATGTTTTAAGAGCAATATTTAAAACTTTGAACTAAACTACTCAAATTATCATATTATTAAATAAAGTTTTTACAATAACATTCTAGATAATGTCTTTAAAAAACATGGCTAATATCTTTTTGACTTGAATTGATCCTCACTAATATAAATATTAATATTACTATATGAAGTAAAAGACGACAAGTATGAAAAATAAAAAGGCAACACTAATTTTTTGTATATGTGTTTATACTTAAGGCCTCATATTTAAATTTAGCTTTAGACCACTAATTTTTATGAAATACTAAAATTTAAATACCCATGGGGCTTACGTCCCGTGCCTCGAGGCTTACGCCTGCTGAGACAAATGTAAAATGCCCCGTCTTACGCCCTCGCCTTTTTAAAATACTGGTTCGGATGAACCCCTTGGTCCTTATTGACTCCGCCCCTGCTTTAAGATTTCACAAAACATTCTTGATTTTTAGTTAAACATTTCTTTTTCACAATTCCTATTAAATTTAAATTTACCATATTCAAAATACTCATTTTAAACAAATTAAAAATATCGAAATTTCTCAAACAAAATATTTAATAGATCTATTTTGAAACACCCACCAATAGAAAATATAATTTTTTTTAATGTTAATATATTTATTCAGAGATATTCCGTCTTATCCCACTAAAACCAAATAGTAGTGGTAGTAAAAAGACATACTAGTAGGCTGTTTCCTCGATGATATCGATCACAAAAGAGTTTTGTCATTTAGCAAATATACCACAACACTTTTATGGCGTTCTTGAGGAGAAGGCCCATGGTTTCCTCACGTGTCATCATTTCTTAATTCTATTATTATATCCTTAGTTAGGAATTAACTAGTACTCTAATCTCTCCGTTTCAATTTATGAAATTATTATTTTATTAGGCCATGTAAAAAAGAATGATCTTTTTTTATATTAAAAAGCAATTTACCTTTATAGAATAATATATAATCACATAAAATGGATGTGACTTATTTAACACCACAATTTTTTTTTTTTTTAAATCGTGATCAATCAAACAAGTTCACATAAATTGAATTGGAGGGAGTATTCACTTTGTAGTAGGTAGCATTAGAAGAGATCTATTATTATAGTAAGATGGATCGTTCTTGAATTTTGGCCGGTGTTTTTATTAATTGATGAGGTAAATTATTCGCATTTGATAATTACATTAAATCAATAAATACAACATATTTTTTTTAGTGATTTTTTCTTATTTGTTCAAGCCTTAATGTGACAAAATTATCTGATTCTATTTCATATTCTCTCCGTCTCAATTTGTTTGAAAGTTGATCACTTTGAAGAGTCAAACAACTCTTTATTTGACTATGATTTTCTCTAATTTTTTTATATATATTATGAATTATTAATTATCCGACTTATAGTACTTTTTATATAGTTTTCAAATATGTAAATTTTATTATAAAATACTCAAAGAATCTATGTTTAAAATTAAGTTAAAGAAAAAGTTATTTAACTCCCTAAACTGATCAACCTTCGTACAAATTAGGACGGAGGGAATAGAAGATAGCAACTATCTCGTAGAATTAATCAAGATGCGCAAACTGATCCAAAAAAAAAAATTAGTAAGAAGGAAGTAGGAAAAAAATACCCAAATATCTAGACCCAACTCAAACTCTCACGTAAAGATTTTAATAATTCAGTTGATTGGCTATCTGAACTTTCACGCTATAATCTCTCCGTATGTAATTAAAAAAAAAATTAAAAAAAAAACTCAAACTCTGGTGCATGTCAGACAAAAAAATAAAACAGATGTGCATAGTCAGCACTGGACTAGTAGACTGAATCTACAGCTATAATAGTAGTAGTACAGAGAATGCAAAAATCCTTAATAACCTCAAGTAATTGCGCCTCCATTATGTACTGAAAAATTCTCCATTAATCCTTCTTCATTCAGGTATCTCATTACTCTTTCTCTCTAATTTTCTCTTTTATAATTGCTTCAAAATCTCAGATCTTTATGTTAAAGTTTCAATCTTTTTCTCTAAATCGCACTTTTTTTTTTCTGTAGCCATAGCTATGGAATTATCAGATAACAAAATTCTCAATGTGGGGTTTTAATCTTGATGTTAAATTCTCAATCTTTATGTTAAAGTTTCAATCTTTTCTTTAAATTTCAGGTCTTTTCCAGTAAAGTTGCAATCTTTTCTTGAATTACAGCTTTTTTGAATAAAGTTTCAATCTTTTCTCTAAATTGCACCTTTTTTTTTTCAGTAAAGTTTCAATCTTTATGTTAAAGTTTCAATTTTTTCTTTAAATTTCAGGTTTTTTCAACCATGGAGTTAGGTGACAACAAGATTTTGAATGTGGGGTTGCTATTAGCAGCCACCTTTTTGGTAGCAAAACTCATATCAGCACTAATTATGCCCAGATCTAAAAAAAGATTACCACCAGTAATCAAATCTTGGCCATTAATTGGTGGTTTAATCAGATTTCTCAAAGGACCAGTAGTTATGCTTAGAGAGGAGTACCCTAAGCTTGGAAGTGTGTTCACTTTGAATTTACTGAACAAGAACATTACTTTCTTTATTGGTCCAGAAGTTTCTGCACATTTTTTTAAAGCCCCAGAAACAGATCTTAGTCAACAAGAAGTTTATCAGTTCAATGTGCCTACATTTGGACCTGGGGTTGTGTTTGATGTTGATTATACAATTAGACAAGAACAGTTTAGGTTCTTTACTGAGTCTTTAAGGGTTACTAAGTTGAAGGGATATGTGGATCAGATGATTATGGAAGCTGAGGTACTAAAAAGAGTCTCATATTTTATCTTATGTTATCTTTTCTTGAATTGGGTGATGACATTTATTGTTTTTTTATTATTATTGTTTGCTTCAGATTTAAGTCTTGCATGAATGGTTTTAGTGGACATGGTGTCATTTAGTCCAGATATCTTTTGGTTGGTATACCAAAATGCTATGATAGAACATATAATAGAACATATATATGACATACTCCCTCCATCCCAATTTATGTGATGATGTTTGACTCGGCAAGGAATTCAAGAAAAAAAGATAAAATAAGTCACAGATATTTGTGTGGTTATGAATCAAGGGTCATTTTAAAGTTAAATTGTTATTGAATATAGAATGTTGTCATTCTTTTTGGGACGGACTAATAAGGAAAGAGTGTTACATAAATTGGGACAGAGGGAGTAACATATTATGAAAAGTGGGCTCTAGAAAAAGTTGGCTGTAATAGTGATATGTTGTTATGGAGGATGGTTGTTATAGAGAGATCTGACTGAATATGCGTATTTTATCTGAAAGCAGTGATAGTATCTGAAAATGGGTACTTGTCTATGTGACCAAATTGTGCTTCTCAAGATAATTTGACCCGTGTCACTCTTAATTAAATAAGAAAATGTTTATATCGGTTGCCTTATTTAGGATAATGTCCTTGGATCTAAGATCACAAAGGTAGGGGTAAGGTCTGCATAAATCCTACCCTCCCCACACTGGATATGTTGTTGTTGTTGTTGTTGTCCGTGGATATAAGAAACTCTCTTACGTTCTTGGATATTTCTTTCTTTTCCCCCTTTTCTTTTCATTGTTTTCCTTGTGATTGTTTTTGTTTGGTAATCACTTGTTTTACTCTTTTGAGCTATGTTCCTCGGACTCTCCAAAAATTCTGTTGCATGCATGTTGAATCCTCCAAAAGTAGTGCTTTTTGAAGGATCCGACACGGGTGCAGTAATATTTTTGGAGAGTGGAGCAACATAGCTTTTGGTACTTAAGTAAAAAAGAATAAGAATCTCCTGCCAGATCCTTGGCCTAGTAGGAAATGCATGCTGCCATTTCTTACTGTAAGATCTAAAGGCTTTGTTGTTCTTTCTTTTGACAAATGCAGGAGTACTTCTCCAAATGGGGTGATAGCGGTGAAGTGGACTTAAAGTATGAATTGGAGCATCTTATCATACTGACAGCTAGTAGATGTCTGTTGGGTGAAGAGGTTCGCAATAAACTCTTCGACGATGTGTCTGCTCTCTTCCATGACCTGGATAATGGGATGCTTCCAATCAGTGTTATCTTTCCCTACCTTCCGATTCCAGCTCATCGCCGACGTGACAATGCCCGGAAGAAGCTCGCGGAGATCTTTGCAACCATCATAAATTCTCGAAAACGTACAGGTAAGGCCTAAGGTTGTCAAATAGGCGGGTTGGGCTGAATTTGGGCGGGTTAAAATGGGCAGGTTATTGACCCGCCCAAAAGTTACTTGGGCTAAAATGGGCTAAAAAGGGGTTATAATCCAACCATGCCCAATTCTTACTAGTAAGTTTTAATTTCTTTTTTTGTCCTTTTATAATTTAAAGTACCTAATAAAAAAATCTTTATCATTGCTATATATAACATATCAAGTAAAATAATGTCTTTTTAAAAATATTTTGACAAGATTTCTTGTGGGTCAATTTGGGTTGCATATCAGCCCATAAATGGGCGGATTGAGCTGTATCATGTTTTCATAGGTTAATTTTGACACCGCTACGTACAGGCAAGGCAGAGAATGATATGTTACAATGCTTTATCGACTCAAAGTACAAAGATGGACGGTCGACTACAGAGTCTGAGATCACAGGTCTTCTAATCGCTGCTCTTTTCGCTGGGCAGCACACCAGTTCCATCACCTCCACTTGGACAGGGGCGTACCTCCTGTGCAACAACAATTACATGTCTTCCGTTGTAGGCGAGCAGAAGAATCTGATGAAAAAGCATGGGGATAAGGTCGATCATGACATCCTTTCCGAGATGGAAGTCCTCTACAGATGCATAAAGGAAGCCCTAAGACTCCATCCTCCACTGATAATGCTTCTACGTACTTCGCATAGTGATTTCAGTGTTACAACCCGAGAAGGAAAAGAGTATGACATTCCTAAGGGCCATATTGTTGCAACATCGCCTGCTTTTGCAAACAGGCTGCCACATATCTACAAGAATCCAGATACTTATGACCCTGATAGGTTCGCTCCCGGTAGAGAGGAAGATAAGGCTGCAGGAGCATTCTCATATATTTCTTTTGGTGGAGGCAGGCATGGTTGTCTGGGGGAACCATTTGCTTATCTGCAGATAAAAGCAATATGGAGTCACTTGCTGAGAAATTTCGAGTTTGAACTGATCTCGCCTTTCCCTGAAATTGACTGGAACGCTATGGTTGTCGGTGTCAAAGGCGAAGTAATGGTGAAGTACAAGCGCCGAAAGCTGTCAGCTGAATGAGCGGATAGCGTCTCTGCATGAATGTAGTAACTTAAGATCATTTATGTTGGTTGTTTAGCCTTATTTCTGTTTTTTGATGTTGACTTCTATGTTGATGTTGGTCTTCTTTCTACCCTTATTTTGGAAAAGTTTTAACCTGTTTCTCTTGAAGATTGCAATGACTAAGAATTATGTCACTAGAGTATGCTGTTTTAGATCTTATGATTTAGTTAAGTTTGTGTTTTCTTCCATTGGCTTTTGTTGGAGATCTGGATGTTATCATACTCGCACCAACAAGAAGTTAATTCAAACTGTGCAGGAACCTTCTGAAGAAGGTTAAGTTTCCCAATATGGAGTTTGTTCTGTTATTCAAATTGACGTGTTTTTCAATAGTCAAATTGAGGTTTTTCTGTTCAAGTGTGAGTTTAAAGATGTGAATACAACTTGTTTTGTGATAAACCAAAATAAGCAGCATACCACTTGTAAGGTGCAAATGCTCATGACAAAAGCTATAGCTGAAAGCAAGAGCACAACCTTATTTCTTAATTAAACCCACCGAACAAGTGCAATTTGGACTATGGCTTTGACCCGAGCTATCCCCAGTTCAGGATAGCAAGGACGCAATCTTATTTCTTAATCAAACTCATCAAGCAAGCGTGATGATCGACCATGACTCCAACCCAAGCCATCTCTGGCCCATCTCATGGGCCTTGCGATAGACAGGATATTGGTGTTACCTTACAATAGCTCCCCGACACTTGCCAGACACATCATATTGTTCCTGAGAATGGAATCCACGAACTTGGCTTTGATAACGGTCATAAGGCGCCTTCCTGAGATGTCTTGAAAGGGCAAGTGAGGTAGTGCGACTAACTTGCGAGTGATTACTTTCCGCCAATTGAAGGCCTACGACGTACGCTAAGCTAGATTGTTGGCAGGGGTGGAACTAGCATAGGACTTGCGGGTTCGGCCGAACCCAGTAACTTGGTCCAAACTCTGTATTTTTCTTGAAAAAATTACTATTGAATATGTATAAATTATTAATTTAGGACCCAATAACTTAAACGAATTAGAATTTTGTACCCACATGCTTCAAATCCTAAATCCGTCTTTGAATTTGTCGGTGCCGCATGGAAAAGCCAATATCAAAATCACAGAATGCAAAGAGAGAACTCAATGAAAATTTACTTGCATTAAAGAAACAAGGATTACAAGAAAGCCAAAATGTGCCTAGGGAAGAAGATACCACTACATAGATTTCTTTCGCAAGACAAGGTTAATCCAAGTGAAAACAATGAAAAGATCTTCCTTCGTAAGTAGTCATTTGGCGTATCGTATGTATGTTTTAGTATGAAGTGTAATCTTATAAGAAGGTAGCTAAAGGTGTAACAAAAAAGTGATGGTATAAAATAAGCAATTACAGCCTTTCAAAACTCAATAACCTGCATGGTATTTTCCTCCAAAAAGACATGGGCTGCATAGATTTATTTGGAAGCGCATTACAGTTTTAAATTCAACTCATATCATCATCATCATCATCATCATCATACCAATAAAAGTATGTCGGACCAACATTGCAAAATGGTCAAGCACACCAGTTTTAATAAGGAATTGTAACTTGCTACTCGTAAAGTACTTTGCATTTTTAAATAAAGAAAAAACATCTACAAGATTAATTCCAATCTGAGAACATGGAATAGAATGAGACAACTAACTATTCACACGAGAAGGAAAACAGTTGTCCTTCCGCATGTTTAATGCATGATAAAATAAATCAGGAAAACAGGCACATTTGCCCTCGAAATAGTTACTATTGCTGGATTACAACAGAATAAAATTAAAAAATCACTTATGAGCTACGGACGGGGGGATGCTCGGCATCCTACACTTCCGGAGATGAATTGTTGACGGGAGCAACTCGGATGATACAAGCATCACAATGGGAGATAACACAAAGACGACCAAGTGAAAGACTAGGTCCACGACGGAGATAACCCAGAGACGACTATAAGTGATGGTCAACTAGAAACAGCAATTCCTTCTAGAGTAGCCTAATAGAAATGAACAAGCTTGTATGTTCGTCAGCAGTTTCCTGTACATTACGAGATCTTTTCTTCCAACGATAGTCATTACAACTTGTACCATATGGTCACCCAGCACTGTTGGCAACCTCTGCAGCACGTTGTCTCATCATCTCCATAACAGCAGCCCGCCGCCGAGAATCAGACTGCTGTTGTAGCCTCCGAAGATGTTCTTTCAAATCTCTGCATGAATGGTAATAACGTTGCAATTTTTATGTTGTGATCAGATTTAGCTGACATCTTAACACTGAGATTAATGGAACCAAGGGGGAGAGGAGGGAGGGGAGGGGGGGGGGGGGACAAAGATAGGGGTAAGGTCTATCGGAAACAGCCTCTCTAACCCCACAAAGATAGAGGTAAGGTCTGCATACACCCCACCCTCCCCGGACCCACTTGTGGGATCACACTGGGTATGTTGTTGTTGTTGTACTTCTATAATGACCTTTACTGCTATTACTACTGCTACTTCCATCATCAACCTCGAGCTAGTTTTGTTCGGCTATATGAATTCTCACTGCATTTGATTCCAATATTTAATAACTTGTTTTATTACTATTATCAATTGTTATTTTTAGTAAGTGATTACAAACACACTTGCATATGGGAGCTTCTCCCAACATTATTTATCTTACAAAAAAAGATGACTACAAACACCTATACCAGGAAGTAATGGCCAACTGACCAACCACCAAGGCTCATAGCATAGTGGTGGTATTAGTGGGAGTCTCCCACACAATAGGTGTGACCGTTTGAGTGCGATGTCCACTCCATTCCCACTTCCCTTCCCCAATCCCTAATGAAAAAATTTGAAAAGCCAACTGACCTGCATCGTGGCACATGACAATCAGATACTTTGCATGCACGAGCATGAAGTTGTAGTAGATACCACATTTTCTTACAGAGAACACAACCTCCTGAAGCACGTACTTTGCACTGTATACCATGGCGGAAAAGCCCTTTAACTTTCCGACAGTTTGGATATTGACAATGAGAAGAGCGGCACTGAGATGCGTGCACCAAAAGCTCAAGCATCTTCTTAAGCTGCAGAGTCATATTGCAAGATCATTTCAGACTTCACATGTCAAGCATAACAAAGAGATTAGCATAGTAACAAGAATGTTTTATCATACACAACCACAACCAGGGATACACGAGGATAATGCCTAACCCTGTGATGCACTGCTTATCCTGATGAAATGGAGTCAGATATAAAAAAAAGTTGATACTTGAAATTGGGCACCTTTGAACTGAGCCAAATACAAGAGTCTCCAATGGGAGTTCATAACAGTTCTAAAACTGAACTCCAGATGCCAAGAGCTTGTAGTCGTGGCGCAAAAAGAATAGGCTCATATAAGCTAATGACCTTTTTGTTTCTGTACCTATCGGTAGTACCAGTTAGGTGGCCCTTTTTGGGTTTGTTTCTGGGACATTTTAGCTTGCAACATTTACGCATGTTTAGCATATGAGTTAATATCTTACTAAAAAGGGCAAAGAATATCATCACATGTTCTAGAAAAGTAACAGCAGTCTCCATGTAATGATTTTGGGGGAAATTAAAATCTCAAATGATATCATATCATTCCGAAAGGAGGATCCCTTTTGCTTCTCCACAGCAAGTTATGTTGACTCGCAAGTCATTTGGATAAAATAACTTGACAGACAACTTTAGCCCAAAGGTCGTGAATAGACTAGAATATCATCAATGAACACTGTCAAGAAACAGTTAGAAAACCATGTTTCATCAGATCCATGCAACCTACAGGAGCGTCCGTTAACCGGAAGAACAAAACAGAAACTCATAAAGCCCACTGAGAGCCAGAAAAGCTGCTTTGGGAACTGATGGCTTTTTTTTGTGTGGGGGGCGGGAGGGGGGGGGGGGTGGAGGTTAGTGAAATTGAGTAACAGAAAACAGCAAAAAAACCACACAACCAATATTAATGGCCAAGGGGAATGCACCTGCAGAACTCGTTGTTCCCTAGCTTCTTTATTCTGAGCATCACGCTCAGCAATGGATAAGTGAGGAGTTAACTTGTGAGGATGATCAACTCCACCATCCTTCTGATAACAAGCATTACAAACATCATAATCAGGGCAAGTTTCACACCGCCAACCTTGACCGGTTTCTATGTCAAGATGACAGATATTGCAAGTTGTCACAAATGCTGGTGCAGTGGGATTATGAAGGTGGTAAAGAACCATCATTGAGGAATGTTTAGCACGCCGCAGGGTATCATATTGGTAATGGTTTCCTTGACAAAGGCTCAAAAATGCCTGCCTTGTATCAAAAAACTCACTCTCAAGAATGCCATCTTTATCCTCGGTATCAGCAGGTACATCATCAATTTCAGTCTGCAAAAGTTATTCCTCAATCATTAAATTCTACAATATAGCAACACTTAACAAAACAAAAACATAAGAACTACTTACTGGATAAAGCATATGAATATCCTTGTGATAGATAGGATGTCTTTCTCTGGCTTCAAGTGTTTGCTCAACTTCATAGCACCTAAAGAATAGCAGTATAGCTAACTGTTACAAAGAAAAGAATAGCAGTACATCTAATTGTTACAAAGAAAAGAATAACATGCTAGAAAAATAAGAGCTGTCCTCCTCAAACGGGTTCTCTTTCAAATTTACATAGAAAGGGCAGCATGGTGCACAAGGCATCCCGCATTAGCAGGGTCCAGGGAAGGGATTTATATAGAATCTAGCAAAAAGAACTGCAATTGCAGATTTTTTCTTCTTTTCTTTTTTCCCTTTCATGCAGAGTAATTAGTTAAGTTAACCTATTAATCAAATGTGTCTTTCTTAGGAAGAACCATATCCACATAACTTATTAAGGGCGCAGCGGAAGTGAGCTTCTTCACATTATACCCCTTGGATGGGTAAGTTAAGGTTATGTGTCTTTATACATGCTTTGTTTGAGAAGACCTGCATTCTGGAATCTCAACCTTACCTTTCTTCTTCAGCACTAACAGGGTGCCTTTAACATTACTAAGAAAAATACGAACCCCAAGGTTTTGGCGATTTTGGTTCATGAAGATATAGCTTAGTGGTCACTTAAAGGTTCATGAAGATATAGCTTAGTAGTCACTTAAAAATTAAAAGTCCCTTTGGATAATCAATCAAAAGACAAACAATGACTTTTTGTTACACATGAAAAAAGACACTCCGGGTACTTATTGTCTAGCTTGATTTTTCTCTGTTCCCTTTTCAGATGAAAAGAAGATCAGGGGTCGTCAATTCACTTTCAATTGTGTAATAAGTATGACTCTTTATAGAATAGAAAAGTTTTACTACTCTGATAAATGAAATGAGAGAGGCAAGACTCGTACTTGTCGCAAAGCTGAAAGTTCTTGCATTGTTTGCATACCCAACGATTTCCGGATACCATTAAAATACAGCAATGAGTACACGCGTGCTGCAAATGGACCATAATGAAATCTTCCTTCATTGGAGAAATAGTTTCACCAAGCTGTGACAAGTAGAAATTTGTGAGGACACAAACGAATGTATAGATAAAAAGACATTGACAGTCCATCAGCTTTCAACACAGGGAGCAAAATAATTTTACAAAAAGTCGGTGCTTGGTAGGAGAGTAGCAATATATTCAAGAGGAGCATCTATAGAGATAAAAGGAAAAATATTAAAGAGTTTATACCGTTCAAAAATCAAAGCCACAAACCATGATGTTTCTTTTGATGAATACAAATCATATTTAACAGCAAATCAGTCAACAAACATTCAGAGAGAAAGTAATTAGGAGTAAATAAAGTGTTTAACGGCTAAAATTGTGCATTAGCAGTAGATCTTTAGATGCATTTCCACAAAAGATCAGATTAATAAAGATGTTTAGAGGCTAAAATTACTTTGTGCATTAGAAGTATATCCTTAGTTGCATTTCCAGAAAGATCAGATTGACCAGATGCTTTAAGAGCTCTTTTTGATATGGTCTTCTTCATAGCTCCCTTCTTATGATGTTTCCTCCCATCTTCTTCTTGTTGAAGTTGAAAAATCATATCCTCTGCTGCACCAGGCCAATAGTCCCCATCAAAATATGGCAGGCGAGCTGCAGTCACTTTAGCTTTACATTCGCCCGTGGAGATGAAGAAATGGTCATATAAATTTGTGAGATCTACAACAATATTTTCCTTCACAGCTTTTCTTAACATTGATAAATACCTGAATTATAAGAAAGTAAACCTAGTCAAGAACATACCCCCAAAAGAGCAACATTACCTCACCACATTAGAAGTTCATCAAAACAGATAACAAAGGATTTGAGACTGAAGGACACATTCTAAAAAATTGATAACACGTCAAAAATTTATTGAGCTCACCACTCTCTGAGCTTGTCAGATTTTGGGGTTTTCTGGATTTCTGGGTGGCAATATAATATATAATCTTCACCCTTCAGTGGAGGACAAGCCCATATATAGCAACTTGTGAAACCACGCTTTTTGCAATATTCTAAATATCCAATCTGGAATATAATCAAAATATAACAAGAATACCACTATAAGAACCAATAATACAAATAAAGAAAATCAACAAACAAAAATGACCGCAGAAAAAGATTACCAATATTTCATGGTACACATATGTACGAAGAGCCTCGCCAGACCATGCTTTGATCTCTGGCCTGAAATATTTGACCGAATCTAGATACGAGAGATAAACACGGCGATGATTTGGTTGTGCGCATTCAGATCCAAATTCCTGAACATACATGCCAAAGAGGCATACTTCTACACCCTCAATTTTCTGAAATAACAATAACACCTGAAGGATGCAACTTATTAGTCAGCACTCGAACTCTGATCACCTAATTGCAAGAGAAATAAGCTAAGAAACGACAGACAGAGATCTTA